>NW_004457292.1:17249-21440 GCF_000313135.1 Acanthamoeba castellanii str. Neff | reverse complement strand
CTTCTTCTCCTTGCGATCACGCATGACCGTGCCGCAGAAGATCGCCAGCCCGTTGGGCGGGGGGCGCGAGATGAGCTTCACGCGATGCTGGATCGATTTCAGGGCCTCGATGACCGAGTTGCGCATGACGCGGCTCTTGATGCTGGAGGCCGCGCCCTGCTCCCTCGTGAGAAGCTTGCTGATGTTGGACATCTGGTAGTTGGGGGGAACGATGATGGTGATGCACGAGGTGCCGTTGCCCTTGGCGCTCTCCAGCTGCTCCACGATCTTCTTCTGGCGCCACGCCTCGACGCTGTCCATGTCGAAATTGACGGTACTCATCTTGGTAGGGGTAGGGGTAGTTTGGGAGACTAGTCTCTGTGGGGGGGGGGTAATGCTCGAGTTTGCAGTAATCGGAGGGATCTCGATTTCGCGTTTTGTGGCTCAGGCACGGCGGATTCACAGAAAAGGGAGCACGGAAGATTTTCAGAATGCCTCCCATGCTTTGAATTCCCCACTTCTATTTGTCGTTTCTCGGCCCACATGCACATGATTGGTTGAGAACTTTGTGCCGGCCCACACAGAAAAGGTCGGTGCAGGGCGGGGTCTTTAGGCGAACGCACCAACATGAACGCAGCGGCCACCTGCAGCAAGCGCAAGGAGAGGGACTCGCATGGGAGCCCTCCCGCTGGTGGCGCCCACCTGGCTGGGGAGAAGAGGGCAAGGAAAAGAAGGCGCACCAGGCACGACCAACCAGAACCGCAGGCCCATTGTCTGGCCAGCAACAAGTACCTGGCCTTGAGCGTCACTTCGGCCCACCTGCTCCAAGAGGAGTACCGGCAGGGCGCCACCCTCGCGGTGCACGAGCTCCACTACCTAAAGGGCAACAACAAGGAGAAGAAGGAGGAACTCCTTCAACATCTTGACGACCACTCAGACGGCCCAGCGCCCACCTACAGGCTGGGCGCCCAATTGGAGCTCTTGGGCTCCAACGGGGTACGTTGGCACATGGCCGAGCCCTATGTGAGGTGTGGAATGACCCCCTTCTCTTATACTCATGCAGTGCGCACTGGCGTGTGGCAAGTGCTGGCCCAAGCACGGAGCCAGCCTTGTGAAGATCAACCACCGTGGCGGCCCTTTGATTGCGACCCCATTGAACATCAACATCAAGATCAAGGTACAGTGTCTGCGTGTGAAGTCCCCGTTTTCATGTAGAGCTGAAAAAAAGACTGTCTCTCTTTGCAGGTCATGTGCTGCTCCTTCCATCATGACGACCAGCCACTGCAGGTCCGGCTGTGGATCGACAGCGGCCACCATCTCCTTGAAGGCACCATCGCATGTGCGCTCCCACTTGTTGTCCTCTACACTGCTTCACAAGCAGCCCTAACGCCCAACGTTGCATGTGACAGTGGGTGTCATCATCGCCAACCGCGAGACCAAGAGGGCCTTCGCCCTCGCGACGGCACCCCTGCCTAACTCTGTCCATCTGCGCCCCACCATCAACCTCGACGACCTGGATTCGACGTTCCTCCTGACGAACGAACGCGCGAACGACCACGACCATCGCCAGCCCTGCCAGGCCGAGACCGACGATGCCCCTCCCCTGCCTCAGCTGTCCGACGCCGCCAGCCACCAAGACTCCTCTGCGATTTGCTCGCTCTCTCTCAAGGAAATCGAGCACCTCGTGGAAGTACTCTTTGGCCACGGCGTCGAGTCGGCTCAGGCAAGGGAGGAGATCAACCGTCTCCCCTACTAATAAAACTTTTCAAAAATAAAACAACATGAAAATGCAATGTTGGAAATAAAATAAAAATAACCTTAATACCACCATAAAATAAAATAACCTTGTCTCGTGCCGCGTTTCTGGCTCACCAGAAGGAGGGCGACCGAAGCAGGGAGTTCTCGAAGCTGTTGAGCTCCCACTTGTAGTCGAAGTAGGACACCTTGAGCCGATCGGCGTTGGTCGCGATGAAGAGCTTGGTCGCCGGGCTGGTGTCCATGTAGGCCAGTATGTAGTTGATCACGCTGCCGTGCTGCCGCGCGATCGCGTCCCGATTCCACTCAAAGATGGGCGACAGCTTCAGCGAGAGGCTGTTCCTGTCCAGCGAGAGCCCCTTGCCTAACCCCCACCACCCATCACCGAAGAAAGACGATCAGTGGTCGGCGCAGGGCTCAACGCGGGCCACAGTGGTGATCACTGCACGTGAGGGCTGCGTACCGGTGTCATTGAGGTATAGGGCGGCGGAGAGGTTCATCTGCGCGTCGAGCGTCTGCGGGAGGTAGGCGGTGTTGAGGAGCGAGGGACACGACACGCACGCGCTCACCATGCACGACCACGCCCGCGAGTCGTTGAGGCTCCCGACCACCGCCTGAATCTGACGCAGGGTGTAGTCCCTGTTGCCGATCTTACCCACCGCCACGTCCCAGTTTTTCTTAAACCACACAACATACGACACGCACACACGACACGACACGACACGCATGACACGACACGACATGCGACACGAAGTCAGACCACGTGCATGGGTCGTTGTGGGGTGATGGCACAGTACCTGGCCAAGCCCGCCGAGCGCGCGGATGCTCCGGGCGGGCCAGCAGAACTTGCCGAACACCACGCGGCACGGGTTGTTCACCACCTGACGCACGGCGAACGCATTGTACGCATTCTGCGCATCATCGCGCGCACATGTCTCCGGCGTGAGAAAGCAGCGCGTGGCCCGAGAGCTGAAACAACAGACGTTTGGCTTGGGGAGCGCGGCGTACGAGCCAGAAGGCCAGCGTCTCCTCTCGCGAGCCGGACAGCGTGGCGGGGTCAAAGTCGGCCAGCTTGTCGAGGTAGTTGGCGAAGTCGGGGTCGGCTCGCCGACGCAAGGTCTCGTAGTCCACCACCGTCTCCTGTATGCCATCGATCTTGGCTGCGGGCCATATATTCATGGATTAATAATAAATATAATTCATTAATATTTAATATTGAGAATAATTAATATTTGGGGCGGGGGGGGGCACGGCGAAAGAGCGAAGAAAGCGACAAAGAACGAAGCGAAGGGTTGGGTGGAGTTACCAGTGGAGGCGTAGGATTGGAGGACGCGTGTCCATAAAGTGTGATCGAACCCCGCCGGCGCTACTGGCGAGGTGACCTCGCTCGCCGCCACAAGCGAGGCGAGCACGACGAGGAGAAGACAGGGCAAGAGCGCAAGGTGGCATCGTGTCCGTCGCTCCATGTTTGTTTTTGCGCCAAGCAAGACGTTTTTCAACGTTGCAACTGAAATCTCCTTTTCTCTTTCATTAGGGCTAGGAAATTCTTTTCTCAAAGCCTTTCTTTGGAGAGAAAACTGCTTTTTCGCAAAGCTGGCTTTTGTTTTCTTCGAAACGACATCAGTTTGGTTCAACACTTTGATCCATGAAGAGGAAAAGGGAAGGCCTCGAGGCCGAAGCAGACAAACAAGGTGGGTAGGAGCTGGAGGCTCCAGACAAGGTCCGACCACGAAAAGAGGAGGGTTGTAACTCCGGCGGCCACATGGACCACCTGGCCCTGGAGCTCGTGGGCCTCGTCCTGTGCCACGTCGACCACCTCTCTCTGCCCGTGTGCCGGGCCGTGTGCCGAAAGTGGTCGGATGCCCTCGCCGCACAGTGCCTGCCCGAGGGCGCCAGTGACGGCGACGGCGACGACAAAGGAACCACCGCTACGTTGGCCGATGCCGCGGCCGAGGTGGTGGCCGAAGAGGAGGACGGCGAGGAGAACTACTGGAACTATGCGGGGCGGCTGGCGGCCCACGGCCGGCTGACGGTGCTGCAGTGGGCCCGCGCCCAGGGCTGCCCGGTGGACGAGATCGAACACGCCCGTGGCCACGCGGCCAGGACAGGCCACCTCCCAGTCCTCCAGTGGCTCTACGACATTGTCGACAACGAAGACCACGATGACGAAGACGAAGACGATGACGATGACGGTGACGGCGACGGCGACGGTGATGGTGACGACGATGCCACAGTCGAGCAAGCGGCCAAGGGTGGCCATGTGGCGGTGCTCGAGTGGCTGCGGGACCGTCGGGGCTGCGCATTCGCTGACGCCAGGCTGTGCGAGCTGGCGGCCGAGCAGGGCCAGCAGGCGGCGGTTCAATGGTTACGCGCCAATGGCTGCGCCTGGGACGAGCGCGCGTGCTATGCCGCGGCCCACGGCGGCCACCTCGCACTGCTGCAGTGGCTGCGCTCTGA
>NW_004457292.1:12034-15535 GCF_000313135.1 Acanthamoeba castellanii str. Neff | reverse complement strand
GGTGGTTTACTGGTGTGCGAGGGTTTCCCGCGGCGAATCGGAGCAGTCGTCGAGCAGTTCGGTTCTCGTCGTGCGTGTGAGAAGAAGTTGGCGAAAGGAGCTTCCGCCCCGCGAGGGAGTCATCGATGGTTCTCGCGGGGTGTTGTGTGCGGAAGGGGATCTCTCTCTCGTCGTTGTTGTTGTGGTTCGAACTGTGGTGGGGTGACGGAGAGAGCCAGCCTTTGTAGCCCAAGGTCGGGGGCGCGTTCACTCGCAAACGCGCGCGCCCGGGGACGACGTGCAGTGGTGGTGGTGGCCAGTAGTGGCCCCACACACTCGGCAGCACGTCGCTGTGGGGATGGGTACAGCCGACGCTGGATCACGGCCTGGATGAATCGAGAGAAATGGGTATGTAGAGCCCTCGTTGTCCCTCGCTGCCTCGTCTCTTATGCGCCTCGCCGCCTTGTGTAAAGCCTACCGTCGTCGGTGTGGTGGGAGGAAGTTATGTTTGAGGAATGCACGGTATGCGTAGCGCGTGTGCGGCTGTGTGTGTGTGTGCGGCAGTGTGTGTGTGTGTGTGTGGAAGATGACGTACGCGGCGTGGGCGTCATGATGGATCCTGCTGGCGACGGTCATGGGCGACCGTCCACCAGTGGACGAGGTAGCAGGGTAGAGATAGAGTCGGGTAGTTCTCTCGCTGGGGCGGTGGCCTTGGTGGGCGGCCAGCGCGCGCAGCGATCCAGGGCCGCGGTCCAGCGTCGGCTGTACCCATCCCCACGGCGACGTGCTGCCGAGTGTGTGGGGAGTGGGACGCAGCGAAAGGTCTATGTCGACGCGACGGGCCGGGCGGTGGCGGATTGGCAATAGTACGGTTGCGGGAAGTGGTGGCTTGTGACGATTACGGTCGATAGCCCTGGATGGGTGCATTCATCACGGCTTAGGGTGAGGAAAACCGAAAAAAAAAACAATGCAATGGGCGGAGGGGTCAGGGAAACCTGTGCGCTATCAGAGCCATGGACGGAGTCAGCGAGAGCGTCTTCCTCAGAGCCTTCCAGATCGAGTGACGACCCAGAATACCGAGAGGGAGATGTGCACAAGCTTAACTCTTTCAAGAGATCACCTGCGCCAAAACGAAGTGGCACTCGAGGTTAACCGCTGTAGGAAACTGTAGAAAGAACCAGCTAGCATACCTTCTGGTTCGAAGTTGAACCAACCCAAAGCGGAGCTATAAAGTTGAGGTTGTTCAGCTTCTGATGCGGGCTGTGCCATGGCACCATGGCCGAAGGCTAAGTTGAAAAGAGAGATAGTGGGAAAAGGTTCAGCCACTCAAATAAGACACCAACGGGACAACTCGTACCCTCGGGCACTTGTGCGCCTGACGAAGCGGAGAGCTGCGTGGGAGGAGGTACATCTGAGCCGCAAGAGAACCCGCCCATCATAGAATCGTCGGTCATGTCTGAAATGAAAGGAGGAGATCCAGCATTGTCCTATTCTCAAGGCAATCAGATCAGCCTCACAGTGGCATATGGTAACACATTGACGTTGGACGTACCGGGGTGATATCTGCAGGGTCTTGAACTTCTGAGCCCCAATGAAAGGGTGATGAACCGGTATGTCCCGCCTCTCGGCAAAGATGGGCTAGGGGGCAGTTGCTGCCATCTTGGTATAGATGCATGGACTGCACATAGAATCGTAGGAAATATGTAGTGTCAAGCTCCCTGCAGGCCATGCATGTTTCTCCACCAAGGAGCGGAATACCCCAGCTTCAAGATTATCGCCCATTGGGGGTGGACCTGTCGGGGTCTGGCTTGCTAACAGAATGAGATTGTCCTGCGGTGAACTGCTCGCAGAGTCCTGCGCGGCCACTGCACGCAGCTGATTAGAAAGAGGGAACAATTAGCAAAGTAAAAGGGATTGAACGGACCAGCAGACGGTTCCTCGTCTAAGCGCCGACGCTTACGATTCCGACCAGCCTTTTTCTCTTTGTCCCCGCGCTTTGCTTTCACATGGTGCACTGGAAACAAACACGCACGACACACGCACGATACACACCACACAAGCAGGTTTGACGTGTGAGCGATCAATGGGATGTTACTCAGCCATAGGAACCCCGCGTACAGGGAAGTGAATAGGTCTCCAGGCCCGTAAGGGACTTAACGACAAACTCGACCTCAAGCTCACTTTTCGGGTGATCGGAGATACAGTGCACCTGCCACGCGTGAATAAGAGAAAGTCAGCAGACCCGGCCTTAACACTTCACACAAAGGCGAAAGGGAATTGTTGGCTTGGCGTGCGTACCATCATCTGAAACGTGCAGCTTCCCTCCTGATCGAGCTGGAGAGTCTGGCCAAAGGGAGAATGCATCTGGACCAGGCTCGGGTTGGCATACTTGTCGTCCTTCTCCCACGCGCTTTCCTCCGCGGCCGCTTTCCGCTTTGCCTGGCGGTCCCGCTCTGGTTTGGGTCCCATATGTGCATGCATCATCTCGTTCTGGCACTTCTTGAGCAGCCTTCGCCCCAGCTGCTCTCGGCGCTCCTGGCACAAGCGCGCCACGCAGCTTCCGCAATTTACCTGAAGAAGAAAAGAAGAGAAAAGAGTTGAGAAAAAAAAAGACAAGCCCGGCGGAAAAGACCTGTTCGTGGGTGCGCTTGGCCAAAAGCCTGGCTTCGAGCTGGGCACAGCCGGGAGGTGCGCGCCCGTTACTCCAGAGCTTGTCATTGCCGTCGCTCCAGTTGCGGTCGCTAATCCACAAGAGCGCCCCCGGCTGACCGACGTGGCGCAGGCGAACCCCTTCGTAGCGCCCGCGAGCGACCTCCCTGTGTGCGAGCCTTTCGGCGCGAGGGTAGCCACCAGCGGCTTCTTGGCCTGGGTCGTAGTCCATCGTGTGGCTTTTTTGGTCTTGTGTGCGCTTGGTCTGCTTTAAATTATGAGCTAGCGGAAGATGAACTGGAGTGCTCCTCCGCCGGTGTGGGTGGCCCTGTTTGAATGTGTGAGGAGACTGTCCGCTTCTCAAGCTTCCGATATTCAGAAATTTCGGTCGATAGTGCGATATTTCACCGACGCCAAATTTCGGCCGTCGCAGCCAATGAATGAGCGAGGAATGGTTGCAGTGCCACATCGCTGGCCTCCCACCAAAAAACCATGGCTTACATACTATGTGGTGCACATGTTTCTTTTTTGTTATCTCACACACACAAGATGAACTTGAATGCTATACTCCTTTATGCGTCCTTTTCGATGCGCTTAGTGGGCCACTGTGCTCTGCTCGGGCTATTTGGGTTCGCTCTGGTCGAGGTGGTCGGGCTGCGCAGACCTTCGGAATGCGGGAGGTCATGACTGGCTTGGGCCAAGCTCTGGCATCCGACAGCGAGCGGCCACATTCCTTCGGGAGCGAGCTGGCAGCGGCGCAAGGCGCAAGCGGCGGACGGGTGGTGCGGGCGGGTGGTGCGGCTCTCTTCGTCGACGGACGAGGAGCTGCGGATATCTCGACAGATCGGCGCGATTGCTTGCCGAGTGTCGATC
>NW_004457292.1:4934-11651 GCF_000313135.1 Acanthamoeba castellanii str. Neff | reverse complement strand
ACCATCGTGGTGGAGTGTTGCGTGTTGGGAATGTTTTGCGTGTGGATAGCTGCCTGTTGGGTGATCGCGAATGAGAGATCAAATCAGTATATCGCACAGTTGCGTGAATGCTTCAAACGAGTGAGTAAAGAGAGTGAAGCGAGTGACGTACGTGGCAAGCTTGCCTTCGCTTAGTTGAAGAACTGATTGGTGTCGAATTCCGTCTCGTCTTCGCGAGCCGCCTCTCCTTGAGGAGGGGCAGACGTCGGTAGAGCGAGCGGGTCGGGTCGCACGACACTCGGGTGCGGATAGGGTGTGATGAAGCGGTCGTCTCGCAGTGGTGCTGCGTGGCTGTTGTCGTCGTCGATGCTGTTGTTGTCGACGTAGGAAATGGAACAGATGGGAGGGTTCCAGTCAAAGCTGCCGTACTGTGGGGTTCCTGCGGGGCTGGTGGTCGTGGACCCGGTCAGCTCAATTGGCCCTGGTTCTGGGTTCGAAGGGTGCTGGTCGGACGCGAGGCCTTCTGTCTGGTGCTGCGCAAGTCCCTCGCGGGCGTGTGGTGGTCGGTCGGCTTGGGCGTCGGACTCGTTCGTCGAGCGCTGCCGCTTGCTTCGGCGGCGTTGCTCGGCCGGCTCTTGCCGACGGGCCTTGCCGCGATTGGTGATGACTTCGCCCACTGCGCACACATCAACACACATGTAGTGTCGTGGTGGTGTGAGTGCCTCCAGGCGCGCTGGTGACGTCAGCACTGCTGAGCGGCAGAGCCCGCTGGTCGTTGGGGGATCGTACAGTCGAGCTCGCCTACGGGGTAGAGAACTACCCCGTGTTCGTCTTCGATCCACAGGCGCACGCGGAAGCCACGGCCCTCTTGGTGGGAAGAGCAACAGGTGGTCTATGTGTCGCGGTAGTGGCACAACAACGCGTAAGTCTGTGCGTCGTGCGTGTCGCGATGTGTCGTGTGTGTCGAACGCACCCTGATTTCCAACTGGAGAGCCTGGTCGAGGGGGGCTGGAGATTGAGGGTCGTAGAGAATGCTGTTTTTCACTCCTCTAGGGTGGATGCGGAGAAGGTCGCGCGCTTCACCGAGGGCACAACTATCTCTCCGGCACCGCACTTGGCGCTCCTTTGAACAATTTTTAAAAATTGATATAAAAAGTTAACACAAAGCTATTACGTGTATTTGTTTATTGTTCGTACCTCGCCTTGGTTGAGTACCAGACAGCCACGAAGGTAGAGCGTGCCGGGACTGGTCGGGGGGGTCTTGCAGCTTGTGGTTCCCCTTGTGGTAATTGGCAGGGTGGACTCGCAGCGGACTACTGGCCGGCCAGGGGTTGGGCACCGCCAACAAGACCATGAAGAAGATGGTGCTCACAATACGGTCCGACCATCCTCCGTGGAACGAGAGGCGCGGCCTGGTTCTTTCGTCGCTTTCGCTTTCGCTCTTTCTCATCAAGATTTAGTTCTCGATTGCTGTGCTGTAGCTGGCTCTTCTCGAGTGTAAACGCGTCCTTTCCCGCCGAAGCCTGGGCGCACGACCAACCTCCGAGCTTGTGCCGCAACGTGATTGGCTGACTGGGGCGGCGGTTGGCCTATCCCGCCGTGCCCCCTCACGCTAGGCCTGCAGCTTGGAATGTGAAGCACCCTTAGCCTGACATGGCCCAAAGAAAGAAGCGGCTGCTTGGCGCAAACACGCAAACAGAGGAGCCCGTGTGGTTGTTCTGGAAAGCTACTTGCCCCATTTATTGCCATTTTTAAGGCTATGGGGGGGCGGGTGGCAGGCCAAGGGCACAAGACTGAGGTGCAAAGCTGCAAGCATGAAGCAGCATGCAGACTCAATCAACAGGTGGCAGTGTTAGCTGTGCAATTAGTGGAGTTGCCTGCTGGATGTGCTGCATGAATGTGTGAAAGAGGGCCACAAGCTGCTTGTTGAGGGCTCTTGCTGCATTCATGGTCATTGTCTCTCTCTTTCTTTCCTTTCACACATCACATACTCTCAACAGGTTATGGACCCACACCATGACATCAACTGCTTTGCTTATGACAACTGAAGGATTGAAGTATGTCCTACAAACCAGTTCATGAAAAAGGTAAGTGTCACTAACTCTCACTTGTGGTGTACCCATTTTTCAAGGTGAGAACGAGGTGAAAGTGCTGCAGAGTGAGAGAGAAAACAGCAAGAAATGGCCTCTGTTTGTTGAGTGAATTTTGTAGTTGATATCAATTCTGTACATGCTGGTAATGGTCAGCTGTACAGCAATGTTGACCAATATGACCTATTTGCATGATTATGGTGTGCAGATTCCTCATTTTCTGCCATATGAAAAAGGTATACTGACCCTTTTTCATCAACACCTGGTTCACAGGACCCCTCCAACTACCTTCCATACTGGAGGAACATCTCAGTACAAGTAAGGACTCTGGGGCTTGTAACTGGAGAAACAAAGGCCAGAAACAGTTGCAGAAGAATCAGCTTCAAGAGAAAGACTGTCAAGTATGCCATCTCAAGCAGCATGCCACAGGCACAATCCTCATTCAACTTGAGGAAAATCTTCAGATTGTCATGGAGTCACATGAAGACAACCCCAAGACAATGGTCAAGAAGCTAGACAGAGTTTCAGCCTAAGGAGAATCACCATGCCAAATTCACAACATGGCCAGCCACATGGTGTTGGAAGCCAAGGCACAGAACAACATGCTCAAGCTCAACTTTGCACTGGTGGAGCACCACCAGTCCAGACAAGTGGTGGTGTGCACTGCCAGCACCAGGACAGAGACCCTCATTGAGGCATACCAACAACTCAGACACATGAGCAGGGGCAGACTGCATATCATGTGCAGGCCAGCCAGCACTCAGGTGGTGAGGAGAGAAGTGGATTGGCCTTGATGTGCTCCCATGTGAATCTGGGTGCAGGTGCACCAATCAAGACTGATGGCTTCATCAATTGTGACATTGGCTTGCAGCTGGTCAGGCAGCTGGGGGTCCATGTGAGTATGTGCAGCAGATACATGATGTCACCATCGTTGTCAGGCTTTTCAATGCCAGAGGCCTTGAACAACTGCTCAGTCTGATCAAGTGTGGCACCATACTGCATGTCATTGAGCATTGGAACAGTGATGCCATTGCCAGTGTGCATCTTGGAGAAGAAGGTCTCAAACACATCAAGCATCTCAAGTGGTGGGGTAGGTCATGTGGTTGAAGGGCATGCAGCTCTCCTTGCGCCAGATGCTGATGGTGGTGGCAAGCTGGGATTGGGCACAACCAAGGTGGAGCATGACCTTGTTGACAAGATTGAGTGATGCAAACTCAGTGTCCTCATTGCTGGTCTTGGAGTTGAACTTGACAGTGTTCAAGACCTCCTTCCTCCCATGTTCCAGATCAAGCAGCTGGTGTGCAAATCAGCATCCAATTGATGGGGACAATGACAAAGGTGGTGACAACAACAACATGATGGAAGAGGAAGAAGACACATTGCTGCTCATGCTCCATGTCCAAGAAGCTGCATCAGCTGATGGTGCACTCTGTCTGAGCGGCTGATCTGAAGTTGATAAAGAAAGCACAACATTCCTCAGCCAAGCCTTGGCCTGGATGGAGCCAACACAAACACATACACACAATGATCACAATCATGTGCATTGGAGTTAGCTGCAATGACAAGATCTCATGTGCATTGGAGCAGCACCTGAGTGACAATGATGATGATGACAATATATATGCACCATGCTTGATCTATTGGCTCTCCTGATACTGAAGTGGATTGGGAAGAGGAGGAGCAAGCCCACCACATCACAGCCTTCCATTCCCTCAAATGCACCAAGAAGAGGAGCAGAATTGAAGTTCCATCAAGTAAGTTGTTCATCATCATCTTGTGCAGATGGTGGTGGCGTCATAGGGAGCAGAGTCAACTCCCACATTACTTGTTCATCATCATCTTGTGCAGATGGTGGTGGCGTCATAGGGAGCAGAGTCAACTCCCACATGGGCACCAGGTATCTGCTTTCATTCATCTCATTCTTGTCTGAGCTCCAGAAGAGAGGCCGAGTTCCAGCAACAACAACTCTACTGGAAGCACATGCCCCCCCGACTACATAGTCAGTCTCAGCTCCCCGTTCCTGTCAACTCCAAGCTGAGCTGAGATTTCCCCCTCGCCATCCCCAAGGCAGCACTGATTGTGGAAAACCACTTTCTGTGGTGGTCCTTGATGCTGTACTTGCGCACTCCCAAGCGACATGATGCTAGCGTGTCGTCATCATGGCGTTTTGCACTCCAGTGGCACCAAATAACTGTTTCAGGCGAAAAATTGATTGGGTGGCGAAAGAGTTGTTTGCCGAACAAGAATGTTAGCGGGGGGGGGTGCAAGCCACTAGAGGGACTTCTCGACGGTGGCGGTGACGCTGTTCGGGTCTGAGGCCGCATACTCGTAACAGATCTTCTCCTGTTGGATGAGGACCTCGATGCTCTTGCCCACCTTCACGCTGTAACGCGCGTCCACGTGGACCGGGTCCATGGTGACGATGATCTTCTTGTCGGTGATGGCGTCGTTGACGGCCTCGACGATTTCAGCACCCCACTTGGAGATCTCTTCGCCAAGAGAGCGGCAGTAGTTTTGGTAGACGCACCCGCCAAGGTACTTGCGCTCGTTCTTGGCGCGCTCGTTGGTGCCGGTGTCGCCGGTGAGCTTCTCGATGGTAGGCCAGTCGACGACTAGCTGCCAGTCGGCGCCCAGCTTGTCCTTGATTTGCTTCTGCAAGTGATAAAGCGAGCCCGTTGTGGTGAGGTACAGATGTTGTGTGCATGTGTGGAGGAGGAGGGGCGAGGAACGTACTTGGGCCGCGTCAAAGAACTGCTCCTTATCCTTGAGGATCTTCTTCTCGCCAAGCTTGAAACCAGTGTAGTCGAGAGACATTGTGAGAGGGGTTGATGGTAGGTTGAGTGGGGTGCTTGATTGAAACTGGCTTCGCCACCAGTTTTATGGGGCGCCCGCCCAACCAGCTCAACCAATCCTCTCAAGAGCGCCACAAGTGGAGTGAAAAGCGATGTTGAAGAGAAAAGGCGACGTCCTTGTCCCCAATGGCAGCGAGGCTGAGAGCTCACGTGGCTCTCTGTTGACATGTGTGACAGCCAAAAGCCGCTCTTGGTCGAAAGAGGCACCTGCCGGGCAGCATTCAGAAAAATTGGAGAAAGCCTCACAGCCAACATGCCTTCTTGTTGTCATTGGCGGCCTTTTTGTTCTGGTGGCCTTCACATTCTTGGTGGCCTTCACACAAGTACAAGAAGCAAAACGTCGAGTAAGATGTACCTTCAATGTCATTCGTCGGGCAGCAACACCCGTGGATGATCTTGTCGTGGATGATGTCGCTGTCAGCCTCGGGTTTGGTCACTCGATTCGCCGACCGCCAATCAAAGAAGTACTCAAGCAGGTGCCCTCATCGCTCGCGATGTAGAGCGTGCGCACCTCCTGCGCCTTCTTGGTGACCTCTTCAGTACCCAAGGCACAATCCGAGCGCCCACGAATCGCACGCCATGGCATTGTACGGGCGTTGTTTGCTCAGTCGCTGGCGGTTGGCCTCGGCGCGCTTCTCCTAGGGCAGTCGCATCGCGCGTTGCCGCTCGACCATGTGCAAGGCGCGGCGTCGACTTTGCGCGTGCCAACGGTCGTGAGCTCCTTTTTGGGTGGTCGCACGATTGCGCCGTGGTCGGGAATTGTGGCGTGGCGATGGCGGCGCGTCCGATGACGAGCGCTCATGGTTTGTCCTGCCATCGGAAACAGTAACGCGCCCTATTTTCTCTTGTCGACCCGAACACCGCAAGCCGTTTGAAGCCACGGCCGTCCGCTCTCTGTCACTAGGTCCAAAACAACATGCAGCGCGGTTGGGGCAACAAGCGGGGGCGTAGCGTGCCGGATGATCCCGACAGACGCCTGCGCCTCCCCGATCCGAGCGCCCACGCCAATAGCCAGTACGCAGGGCGAATACGACGAGAGCCCGAGTGGAAGACGCAATTGTGAAAACGAGAGGAGGAAGAGTGGGAGAACCCGGCCGACGAGTTCAAGGAGTCTGACTACACGAGGCACCCCGGTGAGCCATATCCAATGCCGCGAACGCACTTCCCGAGCTCCTTTGACCAGGAGGCGGAGGATTTCGAGCTCTACATCTACCATGTCTGGCAGCAGCGTGCGAGGTGATGGACAAAGGCAAAGTGCACTCCATCCGCGTCTACGGCATATGTGCACGGGCAACCCGGTCACGCTCAACATCCTCGGCTACCACCCATACCTCTACTGCCGGGCGCTGCGCCGCTACATCGATGCCAAGACCAAGGAGCGGCAGAAGATCCTGCAGGAGGTGACAAGCACCTTTGAGAGGGTCATCCCGATGTTGCCACATCACGCCAAGCACCACGACCAGCGCGTCATCCACTCGGTGGCAAGTCATTGACAAAGTCGCCTGGTGGCAATGTCCAGCGCCGCGACATCTCCACGTTCTACCCGCCCACGCAGAAGGAGATCGAGGTCAACCAGCGCTGGCGGGCAAGTCGCAGCCAGAGGAGGACCTCGTCGACGATGGCTCGGCCAAGGAGACCATGTTCCTCGTGCAGACCTACCTCATCACCCACCGCCCAGCGGCCACAGCCTCCGCACCATGGTCGTCAACCAGGACCCCGACGAGGAAGGCAACGCAGCCTTTGGCGAGGGTGGCGGTGGCGCACGTCGCTAAGGCGCACGAATCGGCTCCGAAGTG
>NW_004457292.1:794-4565 GCF_000313135.1 Acanthamoeba castellanii str. Neff | reverse complement strand
GCGCACGAATCGGCTCCGAAGTGATGGGCACCGAAGAAGGCGACGAGACCATCGCCTTCTCCGACTTAGGGCACCACTGCTCATTCCCCTCAGTCGGTGGTGTGTGTGTGTGTGTATCGTGTCGTGTCGTGTCGTGTGTGTGGTTCCATTAATACAACAATACCGGCTAATTGTGATTGTGGTTGTGGTGAAGAATGGCGAGGATGACTTCGGCCTTGGTCGCGCCCCAGCCGAGTTCGGGGGCGATCCCCTGGCTCACGCAGTAGCACTGGAGGACGTCCATCGGGTACTGATCGAGGATGCTGTGGTCGATGGCCAGGTCTAGTAGCTGCGCCCTTATCTCTCTGCTCTCACAGCTGCCCCCCCCCCACACAAAGGCACAACACTCATTTTTACGTGCACCACACACGCCACACACGACACACGACACTCACCACCGCACACGCACGCACACACGTACGCGCACGTACCTCCCGAGTCGAGCGATCTGCCGGACGAGTGAAGTCCTGGGGAGCGCTTCGAAGGAAGGGGTGCGCCAGATGAGGGAGAAGTGGGACAGCAACCGGGTCAGGACCCGTTGGCTCGCGAGGAGGGCCTCATCCAGCGCTTCGATGGTGGTGTACTCCGTAAGCGTCAGGACCACGTTCGGCTCATAACGCCCCGGCGAGGTGCCACCTTTTTCTTGCACCACCACCTTTGCTCCATCACAGCTGCCCTTGGCCTCTGCATCTGCAACCCAATGATCTTGGTCTCCATATCTAACTCGCTCACCATATTGTTGGCCTTGACATCAGCTGCACATTATTGGCAGCCTTCACATTCTTGTTCTTGGCAGCCTTCACATTCTGGTGGCCTTCACATGTAAGTATAAGAAGCAAAATGTTGAGTAGGACCTAGCATGTACCTTCAATGTCATTTGTTGGGCAGCAACACCCCCAGCAATCCAAGCACATCATGTTGGTGTTCATTGTCCTAGTCCTTCCTCTTCACAGCCTTTCAAGCTGTAGGCAAGGATCAAGGTGCTGCAACATGTGAAACTGAGCACACAAGCAGAAGGAGCTACAGCAGCTCTTCACATGTGGTTGGGCTGCAGACCCTTTGGGACTGTGAGGTTGTGGCCTGATCTGTGCACCAGGCGCCTGCTGACAAAGAGTGTGCAGCTGCTCACAAGGCGGCTGCTGAGCAGAAGCATGTAGCAAGGAATGAGAGCAGGGGTATGAATTCACAGTTGATGAATGATGTTGTGCACTTGACCTTGGACTCAGGGTCATCTGTCTTATAATTGTCTGTCTCATCATGCATGGCCTCATTTTTATCCTCTTCCACATTGCTTGGTGGCAGTGGCCTACGAAGCCGACCAGTCGATCTGGAGGAGGGTGACGACGGCCTTGGATTCGGACTTGGTGTTTTCCAACATCACCATTGGGTCATCACTGCACAAACCAAACACTCACTGCCGTCAGTACTGCGTGTGTGCGTGTGTGCGTGTGCGTGTGTGCGTGTGTGCGTGTGTGCGTGTGTGCAGTGGCGCACCTTGGGCATCTGGGAGTCATGGTCAAGGGGACGCGAAAGAGAAGAGTTGGGGCGAGCAAAGCAAGTGAGAGGAGGAGAGGAGAGAAGTGGAATTGTGCGGGGCGTACCTGAGGAGGAGCGGCGAGAAGAGGAGCGCGATATTGGAGGCCGTCATCTTTGTGGCCGGAACGTTGTCGGCATGCGTCAGCGCCTGCAAAAATCGAAGCACGTGCAGCAACACCTGATCGCACACACCACACAACCCTTTTTAGCATTGAACAACGCAATTAAGATGTATTATTAATTATTTATAATTAAAATTAAAATCATAATTATAATCAACTGGTGGTGATGTGCACCTTGTTGTGGACGGGCGGTAGACGGGCGACGAGCTCGCGCAGCTTTGCCTGCTGGTCGCAGTTGTTCAAAAACTCTTGGCTACCCGCGCGCACGGTGCGAAGGAGTGGTGAGCAACTATGAGGCCGTGACGAGGCACGCGGAGAGAGAGGATTGCGTACTAGAGCTCGGGCACGATGACGACGGGCGTGAGCTCGCGGAGCCAGGCCTTGAAGAGCGAGGCGAGGTCGTGCGGGCAGGCGCGCGGGTTGAATGTCAGATCGCCACCCTCGACCTGCGCCCGCAGCCGGCTCACCTCCGCCCCGTCGCCCGAGATCCTGAACAGGCCCTCCGTCTTGAACCCTAGACCCGCACCGCACACGCAGGTGACAAATACGAGCACGACACACGCCGCACACACGACACGTCAGCAAAAGGGCTTTGCAGTGGAAGGGGAAGCGGAGAGGAGAGGCGGTACCGCCGGCGACTTCGATGGCGTCGGTGAGGGCGGGGAGGATGAGGGGAATGTCGGCCGCGGCGGTCTGGGGCGGTGGTGCCTGGACCGGCATCTCCAGCTGCTCCTGCAGGCAACTCCCGAACCACGACTTCTGGAATGGAGCCGCCTGGAGAGTCCACAATTCATATCAGTTACACGACACGACACGACACGACACACGATAGCGAGGGTACCTTGTAGCGAACGATCTCCTGGAGGGTGATGGCCCGGTGGAGGGAGGCGGGCCTGCCCTTCTGCCCCAGCTTTCGCAAACAGTAGTGCGCTATCGCACGTACCTGCAGCAAGTCATCCAAAACCCACGGCACTGTCAGGTCCCAGACCGAGCCGCCTCGCCTCTGATTTGAATACTCTCGTGAGTGCGTACGTTCTCCTCGTTCCAGCCCAGGTAGAAGTTGAGGTAGGCCACCAGATGGACCTCCAGATCCTTCGTCGGATAGCAGATCGCTGTCAAAACCATACACACACACACACACGGGTGAGTGCGCACGCAGGGGCATGAGAGTTGGGCCAACGTTGCGTGGAGAGGTGCGTACAGGAGATGATGGCCAGCAGTTCCCACCCGAGTCCATTGCTCTTTCTGGCCGCCCGTTCAGTTGCGAAAAGAAAACGAAAAAACGAAAAAGAACGAAAGAGAACGAAGAACGAAAGAAAAGCGGTGAGCGGCCACCTGGGCGATGAGCTTCGGGGGAGGGAGAAAGGAGGTACGGTGATGGGTTCTGGGTGGTCTGCTTGCAGATCTGGATGTAGACCTCGTCTCTCAGCTCGGGCACGCGGTCAGCTGCACGTGCACACCAGGATGTGAGCTCGACAGGGCCAAAAACGAAACAAGGCCTCAGTTGGCGCACCCTCTACGGCAATATGCAGCGCGAGCTGGTCACCGCTCCGGTTGCCCGCTTTGACCTCCCGATCGCCCATGTACCGCTGGATGTCTGTCACCGCGGAAGAAGAACGAAGAACGAAGAAACGGACGTGTCAGTGTTCGACATTGTTTGCGCAGCAGAAGAAAGTGAGACGAACTGCGGAACATCTTAATGGCGGCCTTGTGCGTGTCCCGCTTGGCGTGCTTGAGCAGTCCGCCGTTGATGTCCCCCTTTGTGACGAAAAAATGCGAAAGGGCAGAGTTATGCGAGCTGCTCGCTTGACGGAAACGCAAGTGAATGCGTGAGTGAATCGGCGCTGTACCTTGGACCAGACGAGGAGCTCGCGTACGGGCACGGTGCGCTTGAAGAGGCCCTTCTTCACCGTGCGGAAGTAGTGCTGGGCGTAGCCCTCGAGCTGGAACATGTTGATGTCTTTCTTGATGTCGGGCGACAGCGCGGGTCCACCCAGGTCCCTGAATACGCACGACGTCAGGCACATTAACACACACACACACCCACACACACACCACACACACCACACACACA
>NW_004457292.1:0-215 GCF_000313135.1 Acanthamoeba castellanii str. Neff | reverse complement strand
GTGCCTCTGGGGTCCCGCCGCAGCCGCCGGCTGCACCTGCGCGTTCAGGCGGTCCTGTCGCAGCTGCGGTTGGGGGACCTGCGGCAGAGGAGTCATCGGACTGTAGAGTCCCCCTGGGATCTGCTGCTGCTGCTGCTGTGGCTGCGGTTGGTGGCGAGGCGGCTGCTGTTGTGTCGACTGCTGCAGCGGCGGCTGCTGGTACGCTTGTTGGTGCG
>NW_004457293.1:0-32839 GCF_000313135.1 Acanthamoeba castellanii str. Neff | reverse complement strand
CCCCTTGTCCTCTGGACTCGTTTGACGAGAAGAGCGCGTGTGTACTGACTACATAGTTGCCTCGTGTAGTCGCGAATGTGATTCACGCGTGCGGCACGTTCTGGTACCACTCTTGCCGATGCAGGGAGGGCAAGCACTACGATGAGTTCGCCATGTTCTCCATCTCTGCGTTCCCCTTCTTCTACAACTTCCTCAGAATCGCCATCGTGCGTCCCCACCCTTCTTCTGTTTCAATGCGAGCCGATCACGGCCTCCGCAAGCGCCTGTGGTGGTGATGACTCACTCGATCACCACCCTGATGTTGCTATTGCAGGCGCGTCAGGCCACTGCGGCTTCCAAGGACCAAACGGCCTCGCCTCACAGCGCCTACCTGATGTCGTCCGAGCAGCAGTCGGAACAGAAAAAGGTGTACCAGAAGGTCATGGCGATGTTCCTGGGCTATGCGGCCTTCGCCTTCTTCTGCTACAACCTCTTCGACTTCAGCATCTACAACGACATCCTGCGCGACTTCGTGATGGGCGGCATCCTCGGGCTCGATGTCCTGACCTTCATCTACTACATCTACCACCACGTCCAGAACCAGCGCCAGTGGAACCGGGACAAGAAGCTCCTCATCGCCGGTACGTGCACTCATCACCGATTGATGAAGTGAACTGAGTCATCCGCCAACTGAGATCTCCGCTCTTCGCAGCCATCATCCTGTTCGTGATCGGATACGCGGCCCACACGCTCGACAGGCATAGCATCCTTTGCTCGCCCACCTCGGTCTTCCAGGGTACGTGCAAGGCCCAGCCTGTTGTCCTGTTTGCCTGGTCTGGAGCACGATGAATGCTCACCACGCAATGCATTGCTCCTCTAGGCCATGCGATCTGGCACGTGTTCTGTGCCTTTGCGCTGTGCGTGCTCTACACCATGTTCAGGCACGAGCACTTCCACGTCCTCTCCGACACCTGGGCCGAGAGCAGCCCCGTCTTCTGTTGATGATCGCGTGCTCATTCCCTTGAGTCCGCCTCTCACATTTTCATCTTTGTAATAAATCTTCATTTATTCCCTCTCCTCTATTCTTTGAAGGGTGTGCTTATGTCGAAGTACGTGCCCTGCACACTGGCTGTGCTGCACCTCCTTGAGTGGTCGGTCGGGCTTCAACTAGCAGTGAGCCAGCTGGACCGGTAGGGCGACCAAAAGGAGAAAACAGCAACAACAAAGGGAAATTTCGACCCACCAGCCCCGAAGCAGTTCGACCCGCTGTCGTGCTACGTTCGTGCCTCCATCAATTTCCAACGTTCCCGTTTCTTCTTATGCAGCGACGCTGAGGCCGTGTTCTACTCCTCTCTTTCCCACCACGATCTCCACCTCCACCATCTTGTACATAAGTCTCGCGCCATTTCGGAAATCGACATTTGCGAGAGGGGGCTTTCTTTGCATTTGCAACGACGATGCTGGCAACCGTCGTGGCCACCTTCTTGCTGCTGTTGGCGCTCAACGCGGCCTCAGGCGCAGCCGACTACCAGAGATTTACCGTACGAGTAGTGTGGCCCGGTGGCACCAACTGCTCCGCCCCCTTGAGCGCTGCCTGCAATGATACTGGTGCTGCTGCCCTCGCCCCTTCTTCTCCTCCTGGCAGAGTTGCTGTGACATGCCGGTAGAATAGATGAGCTCATCTGTGTCACACGGCTGCGAACTCAGGGTTGACGTCGTGGCCAGAAGGTTGGGCGGCCTCGGACCCGAGCCAGGGAGGCGGTGACTGGAGCGGCGGCTCCAAGTCTTTCTCCAACCCAGTACGCTTCTTCTTCTCCTTCTGTGCGTTCGTGTCTCCGCGTCTTCGCTAACAGTTGGTGCGTGCCCACAGCTTCCGGCCAACATGCGAATCGGCTGGGTGGAGGTCGATCTCTATGGTCGCTTTGAATGCTCGCCAAGTTCGTTTTCCATCTTCTGCTGGCTTGCGATGAAGCTTCCTAACCTACCTAACCTCGCCATGGCAGATGAAACACACACGGCGTTCGATGTGCAGGTGCAAAAAGAGGCGATTGCCTCCCTTGAGTTCCAAGCCAATGCGAGCAAGTGTCAGGGGTGCCGGAACTGCGGATATCTGCATAAGGCCACCTCTCGACATTATGGGGTAGGCACACATGCTTACAATCACCTCTCTTTCTCGCTTCGTTCAGCGAACACACTGGCTGACACTGTTGAGGTGGTGCCCAGACTGCTGGTCTGCCGGATTACGATTACGGCCCCCAGGCACCCAACATCCTCTCGCTTCAGCTGCACTCTGGCCTGCTCGTGCTCAACGCGGCAGACATCCACATCTATGCCAAGGACTCGACCGGAGGCTCGAATATTGACATGAGCCGGTGGGAGTTCATCGCTATTCTAGTACGTGCCTCGCCACTTTGCGCGCATGATCTCATCATGAGGCTTGACCTAACTTACGTGTGTGTACTCACTACTAGATATCTGCGTTAATCGGCGTTGTCATTCTGGTGTCGACCATCTGCTTCGGCATCATTCTATTCCTCAAGTCGCGCGGAAGGCTTCGGCGGAGTCGATACACCGAGATCCCCGGTAAAGCGGCGCGTGGGAGCAAGGGCGAAGGGACAAGCGGACGAGACAGCACCTACGACGACGACGATGACGGTGATTGCGAGTCCAAGCCACCGACCCGTGACACGATCAACAACCTTACCGGGTCGGACGAGCTGCTGGTAACCACGGAGAACACTGCCTTGCTATCTAACACGCCTACGGGCAACCTGGGCAATCCGGCCAAAGCCAAGGAAGTCCTCGGCGCCGAGCGTGGCCACCACCACGGACGGCCACGCAAGCGGAGCGCCGCTGGACAGAACTGGAAGAAGCAGATCCAAGTAACTGAAATCAAGATTCTCGGTCGTATCGGCCGAGGCAGCTATGGTGATGTCTTCAAGGGTACGGCCCCACTCATCTACCATAGTAGCGGTCCCCTACGTAGTAGGAGAAGTAGTCTCATATACCACTTCGTGCAGGAGTGTGGCAGGGGACGGTGGTAGCGGTAAAGAAGCTTCCTGGCTACTTCATCGAGCTCAGAGAAGAGGAATCCGCTGCGTTCCTAGACAACTTCCAGAAGGAGGCCTCCATTATGAAGTACACCCCTCTTCTACTGTGCGGCTGGTCTTTGTTGTACATGTACTGATCACGCCCTTCTTCTTTGCCATCTTTAGATCGTTGCATCACCCCAACATTTTACAACTTCTGTCAACGTACATGGAGCCTCCCGATTTGTGTCTCGTTATGGAGTACATGCCCAAGGGGTCCCTCTACAAGATACTGCACGACCAGTAGGTTCTCCCTCTTGAAGACAACGATCGTTGGGCTTGCCCTTACAGTCGCGCCTCTCTCGCATTTCTCTTCCACACAGGACAGTGCAATTGGACTGGCCCATCGTCCGTAAGATCTTGCTCGATGCTGCGAAGGGCATGGCCTACCTTCACGGCTGCGAGCCTGTTGTGATCCATCGGGTACTTCTGTTCTTGTCTCCCATCACCTTGATCACCACTTCGCTCTAGCAGGCCGACTGACGGAGTGACGGTGTGTCTTGTGTGTGCGGGCGGGGTGGCGGATGTGCGTTCGAACGCCAGGATCTCAAATCGCACAACCTGCTGATCGACAATAACTGGACATGCAAGGTGTGCGACTTTGGCTTGTCTAAGATATTGACCGATCGACCCACAACCTCGCAGATGACCTCCTGCGGCACTCCCTCATGGTTCCCACCCGCTCCCCCCCTCTCAATTGATAATTGGCTATCTCTCCCTCTTTGGACTGGTGCTGATGGCCTGGAGCTGGGGCAGGACCGCGCCGGAAGTGCTCCGAAACGACCGCTACACCGAGAAGGCTGACGTCTTCGGCTTTGGCGTAGTTGTCTGGGAGTGTGTCACGCGTCAGGACCCTCACCCCGGCATGCCCCCGTTTCAGGTTAGGCCTCGTCATCATCGATCTTTTTGTTCGTTTTCGCCCTAGGCCATGCATGTGCTCACGCCTTCGTCGCTCTTTGTGGTTCAGGTGGTGCTCGAAGTGGGTTCGAAGCATCTTCGACCCGAGATCCCGAGCACTGCGCCAACGCCGCTGCAGGACCTCATGCGGAGCTGTTGGTCGGAGGACCCCGCCCAGCGCCCGTCGTTTCAGGAGATCGTGCGCCTCCTGATATCGATGAAGGTGCACGCGCTCTATCCTCCGGCTGCAGCCGGCGACGGCGTGGAGGCCGACATCGTACGGGAGGGCAGTGAAGACGAACAACACCACCATCAACGTTCCGTTACCGACGACGGGACTGGAGAAGATGAGGGGCCTGTTCGTCCAGTCATGCTGTACAGCCCGAGCGCCGAACTGCGCGCACCGCACGAGGAGGCGATCTCGTCTTCGTCGTGATGGTTGCCCGGCACCCGTTGTCGACGGTAACGACAAAGAATTCAAATTGTATGGCTGTTTGTTTCGAACAGAAGAAGAAAAGAGTTCGTGATGGCGGAGGAGAGGCTGCTGCGTATCAAGCTCGTGCGAGCGACTGACCTCGTCCCTGCCGACTCCAACGGTTGCGCGTCACCTGCCTCATTTTATTAAAAATCATCCTTATAATAAATTTATAAATCATAATAATAAAGGATGATCAATAATATAATTTATTCTATTTATTTAAATGCAGGTTTGTCGGACCCCTATGTGGTGCTCACCCTCAACGGCACCTCCGTGCGCAGCAAGACCATCCCCAAGACCCTCAACCCTGGTACCTACCCACCGCTCTACCCCGACTACCGACCCTGCCCTGCCCCGTTGGCTCGCGTCCACGATGGACCTGACCTGACGTGATCGCGCGGGGGCCATGTGCGCGCAGTGTGGGAGGAGCTGTTCTCGCTGCCGGTGAAAGATCTGGACGCGGACGTGCTGCACGTGCAGGTGATGGACTGGGACAGGGTCAGCAAGGACGACCCGATCGGCGATGCCTCCGTCGCCCTGACCCACCTCGTCCAGGGTACGATGATGGACACCACCGTCCAGCGCCGCTGGTCGCCGTGAGATTGGCTCACACTCGCCTCCATGTGTACTCCCACGCACGCACGCACGCGTAGAAGTGGAGTCAGATGTGTGGGCGCCGCTGACTAATGTCGCATCGGGCCGCGTCCACCTCACCCTCATGCCCATCAACTGGTACCACGCACTTCTCACAACGGAATGCTAATAATGAGCTTCAACCTCATTCCTTCGTTTTGCTATTTCTCTAGCGGGCGGCAACCCGACGAGGGCAAAGCGAAGGAGGTCAGCGGAGGTAGGCCCCACCACAGTGAAAGTACAATTGGGAGCGTGGTGGGCCAATGCCATAGCTGACGCTTTGCTATGTCGTGGCGCCAGACGTTTCGCCGCCGCAGAGCAAGAAGGAGAGGAAGCTCGCCAAGAAGGCGAAGAGGAAGCTACTGCTCACAAAGAGGGAGGAGCCATCGCGTAACATCATCGACATCGTGGGTGCGTGTTCCCCGTCATTGGCTCACCAACGTCCTTAGAAGGACCTCTTCTTGTGTGGTCATCGTTGCCTTGGCGTTGGCCCAATCGTCCTCCTTTTCCTTCTCGTCATGAGCTCAGTGCTCGAAGGTCTCGGCCTGGCGCGACCTGGCAAAAGCGCGATCGACCCGTACTGCGTCGTGCGAGTCGGAAGCGCGGTCTACGTCACTTCAGTCAAGCGTGGAGCGGCCAGCTGTACGTTCCGCTCCCCAGCCACGCACGCACGCACGCACGCACACCACACACCACACACACCACACACCACACACACCACACACGCCACACACACCACACACATACCGCACACACACACACACACAGCCAACACGTTCCACTGGTGTCGGGCGGCGATGGCATAGGTATCTGGAACGAGGACTGCAGCTTTGAGCTGACGGGCGACGATGCCAGCGATGTGCATATCACCGTGATCAACGAGAAAGGGAGCCACCAGCCCCATACACTGGTAGCGCCCATAAGACATCGCCCAGGTGGCCCTGGTCAGGTTTGACGATGTGACTGTGTGCCCAGGGCGGGTTGAGGGTGCCGCTGGCGAGCGTCCGAGACGAGAACGGAGGCGAGGCCCGCCTCTACCCGCTAGAACTGAAGGAGACTGCGGCCACGGGCTACCTCCGGCTGCAGCTGCAGCTCAACTCAGTCTCCGTACCCGCTCCCCCCTCCTCGACCTCGCTCCTCGTATGTGGCGCTGCTTTCTTCGCGTGTGAGTGCGTCGTGACATGGATGGTGGCCAACAGACCGGCATTCTGGCCCACTTCGGTGCGCCGCTGTGCGCGAGCATGCCCATGCGCGTGAATGTCGGCGATCTCCTGCTGTTCAGGTCTGGTGCACTCCGCCCTCGTCTCCCAGCGACCTCTGTCATCTATCGTTCTAACCTGTCCCTAACCGCCACACTTTACACACCGGCGCCGGCGTAGTTGCACGCACGTGGGCGCTGTGGTGACGAAAGTGGGTACGGGCAGCACCTGGGACCACGTCGCCATGGTGGTCAAGCCGCAGTACGATGATGGCGATGCTGATCAGTATCTCGGCGTACGACGTCACCTTCTTCCTTCTACCACTCTTGCGACCCCTAAGCAACGTGTACGTTACAACAAACTGCTCTCAGGTGTTCGAATCGTGCCCGTCGGGCGTGCGGGTGGCCCGCTACTTGGACTCCTACTGCAACGCCTACTTTGACGCGGGCGCCAAGATCGCCTTGCGGCGTCTGACGTACGTCGACCGACCGCCTGCTCTGCTGTGTCTCAATCAGCGAGACTGACTCACTAGACGCGGAACCGACACAGGGCCGAGCGACACGACCTGTCGCTCGAGGCGTTGACGGCGTTCGTGAAGCAGATGGACGGCAAGCCCTACGAAAAGAACCTCATGGAGATGGTGCGGGGCACCATGTCCCTCAACAGCGGCGAGGACCTCTCCGGCGTCTTCTGCTCCGAACTCGTCGCCGCCGCCTACCAACGGTACCCTTGCCGCACCGCACCGCACCGCACCGCACCGCACCGCACCGCACCGCACCGCAACGCAACGCAACGCAACGGGCGCATGCGTGGTGATGAGGCAACTGCGATTGACGACGCGCATGACAGGATGGGTCTGCTGGAGGCTACGGTGTCGTCGAACAACTTCATGCCGGGCCACTTCGGGAAGCCGCAGATGCCGCTCCAGCGAGGCGCCTCGCTCGGTCCGTTGGTCTTTTTCAAGCCCAAGCGCATCAAACCGGCCGCTCTTGCCGCCGCCAAGCTTGCCTCGCCTTCTTCATCTTCTTGAACTCAGCCCAACGAGGAAGAATATGATACGTTTTTTGTTGTTGGCGTTATTGACATCATACATTCCTGAGGGGAAGAAAGGGGTGGGTTGGTCTAACGCTTCTGGTGGACGACGAACTTGAGCAGCAGGGCGCACGCGACGATGAGCGCGATCCACCAGCCCAGCATGACCAGCGAGTCGCGCAGCAGGTTGTCGGCCGACATGCCCAGGCTCTCGAGGAAGGCCTCGCCCGTCGTGATCGGACAGAACTCCTTGAACGCGCCCGGCACCGATGCGATCGGCACCCGCACCAGCTCGCTCGCGGAACACTTGATCGTCATCCCCGTCTGCTCAGCAGAAAGCGAAAGCGAAAGCGAAAGTGTGAGACATCCAAGTATCAAGTGACACTGAATGGAGATAGACAGGGAGGCGAAAGACGTACGACTTCGTTGATGAGGAGTGCTTCGATGCCATACATGTCGAGATCGATGTAGTGGGCCCAGATCCACCAGCCGGGAATGTTGTCGCGCGTGATGAGGAAGCCCGCAAAGTTGGAGAACAGCGTGAACACCAGCGCCGACAGCGCGTTAGCCAGCGTGATGTTGGGCGACGCCAGGCAGATGGCGTAGACGATGGCGATCGAGAGGAGGTTGGCGAGGAGGTAGATGGCGAAGAAGATCCAGAAGCGACCGGCGTCGTACTGCAGCCCCGCGATGAAGTACACCGGGACCCTGTGGACATCAACAACAAAGGGTGAGAGACAGTCTTCTAGAGGGGGCCGGTTCAATGATGGAATGGCTGGCGAGCGTACACAAAGGCCACGGTGTTAAAGAGCACGAAGGGGATCTCGACCAGAACGAGGCCGGCCAGATAGACCAGCGACGTGTAGGTCCGCGATGCCCGCTCACGATACATGAACGGACGCTCTTGGATCACCTTGGCCTTCAGCTCTGCACATTCATAAGACGAGAGTGGTGAGTTAAGGCCATAGAAAAGAACGAAGCGACAGTGTAAAAAGAACGAGGAGGGAGGGAGGGGGGGGGCGTACGAATGCCGAGCAAATTGGAGACCAACATCGAGAAGTAGAGCAGACCGCCGCGCTGGAAGGCGCCTTGCTGCGTGTCGTTGAGCTGCAGGAAGTAGGTCCCGATGATGACGCCCAGCACCAGCGGCACGGCCACCTTCTGGAGGAACTCCTCGGGGCTGCGCCAGTAGGCCAGGAAGCTGCGCTTCATGGTCTGCGTGAACTGCTGGAGGTAGGTGCTCGCGTAGCGGTTCGTGAGCCGCTCCTTGATCTTGCGCCACCGGCTCTTCTCCTCGTCGTCCACCTTCTCCACTGCCGGGAAGATGCCGGCCGCCAGCTTCTGCTCGGTGTCGGCGTAGAACTGGGAGTGCTTGTAGGCCTCGACGTAGAAGTTCTCGTCCTTGTGGCCCATCTCCACGTCCTTCTCTGCGTGCTCTGCGGCGTCCGGGTCGGGCTTGGCGTCGTCGGTCTTGGGAATGCCGGCGCCGGTCACCTCGAGAATGAACTCGGCCGGATTCTGGTGCGGCTTCATGGTGTGGCCCATGGCCGAGAAGTAGTCCAGCAGCACCGAGTAGTCGCCCTCGCTCTTCCCGATCGGGCCGAAGTAGGTCGTGAAGCCGCCCTTCTTGAGCAGCAGCAGATGCGTGAACATGCCAAAGATCGTCGCCGAAGGCTGATGGATCGTGCACACCACCGACGTCCCGCGGCCGGCGATGTTGCGAACGGCAGTCATGACGCGCTCAGCGCCGAAGGAGTCGAGACCGGAGGTGGGCTCGTCGAGGAAGAGAATGGCCGGGTCGGCGGCCATCTCGACGCCGATGGTGACGCGCTTGCGCTGGTCGGCCGAGATGCCGTCGGCGGCGTTGACCCCGATCACCCGGTTGGCGATGCTCTCCAGGCCCAGGATCTTGAGCAGGCTGCGCGCGTACTTCTTCTTCTCCTCCACTGGAATCGCCGCTGGCAGCCGACACTGCGCGTTGGACCATATGTCAGTGAGGAGAGCGGCGGCGGGGCGGGGGCGATGGGGGGCAGAGGGTTTGTGGGTGGGGTCGGGGGGGGGAGTGTACGAGGGCAGAGAGCTCGATGGCCTCGTAAATGGTCTGCGTGGGCGCGTGGATGTCCTGCTGCTCGACGTATCCGATGATGCGCGACAGGTTGGCGTCGGTCTTGCGCCCGTTGACCAGCACCTCGCCCGTGATCTTGCCGCCCGTCTTGCGCCGCGCCAGCACGTCCATCAGCGTCGACTTGCCCGCGCCCGACGACCCCTGCATTTACAATGTATTACATCACCGGCAGCATGGTGAGCTCTTCTGACACAAGCGACAACAACAAGGGGGAAGGGGGGTACCATGAGAGCGAGCATCATGCCGGGCTTGACGAAGCCCGACACGTCGTGCAGCAGCTTCAGCTCCTTCTTCTTCACAATCCCGTCGCGCGCGAACACCGAGTAATTCAGGTGGTGCCACGACAGGTACGCTCCTCCTTCCACGAACTCTCCGCCCATCTTCTCCACCTCCATTCCCTCCTTGACCGGCGCCTCTTCGATGTCTGTTGTTTGCATTACGCTCGGCGTTTTAGCTCCAGCGAAGTAGGCGCTTGAGCTGTGATGAAATGGTGGATGGAGTGTGGTGGCGTACCAGCAAAGCTGTCCATCTTCTTCAGCTCGCCGGCCTTCTTGGACTCGTCGTCGCTGTGGGCGTGGCCATGGGCGTGCTTGTGGGTGTGGTTGAGGTGGTGGGCCTTGACGGCCTTGATGTTGAACTGCTTCATCTCGCGCTCCTGCTCCTCGCTCACCTCGACGCTCTTCATGCGCGGCTTCTTCGGCGGCGAGTGCCGCACGAACCGCATGCCCGCGTAGGTCGCCAGCGTGAAGATCACCCACCACCCGATCACGCACACGGCCATGATCCACTTGAGCCACTCGCGGTCGAAGATGCCGTAGCTGTTCACGATGTAGTCCGTCCCGCTCGTCACCGGGCACGCCTGGCTGCCCGCGAAGCCCTGCGGGTAGGGCAGGTTGAAGTTCGCCTCCGACGTGGGCGGCACGAGCTCGGAGTCCTCGCAGGAGTACTCGCGGCCCCAGAACTCGTTGGAGGCCAGGCCCTGGAAGGCGTACGACACCGGATTGGCCCAGTACATCCAGATCCACCAACCGTAGATGTGGATCTGTGTGTTGGACGCCATTCATTGGTGCGAGTAAAAAAGCAGTGAGTGATGTTCGCACGAGCGAGGTGAGAGAAAAGAGAGAGGAGAGAGGACGTACGCGCGGGACAAGATAGCCGCCGAACATGAGAAGCATGGCGATGAACGTGGGTGCGAAGCTCTGGGCGTAGAGCAGCGAGGGCGACCACACCGACACCATGCGCGTGAATGAACGCATCGTCTGCACAAAGGCACGATCGATGAGTAAAGCAGGCTTCGCAGTGGAGAGATGAGTGGCGGCTTGACAGAGAGTTCTCGTACCCAGTAGAACAGGAAGCACATGTAGACGAAGTAGCCGAAGCGGGCGCCATCGTCGCCCGCGTTGAGGTTGGCCAGCCAGTAAAGAATGCTCGAGAAGGCGCCCACTTCGACCATCATCGTCGGAATCTTCACTCATCCACCGCGCCAACCCGCCACCAACACGTCAGCGTCGACACGACAATGAGCAAAAGAAACAGAGAGAAAGCGAGTACCTCGGCGACGATGGTGGAGAAGAGATAGGGCGACGTGCGATAGTACTTCTGGTCGCGCTGCATGTAAAACACCGGCCGCTCGAAGATGGTGAGCGGCAGCGCCGTGAGCGAGCCGAAGGCCCAGTAGGCCAGCACGGCAAAGGTGAGGCCCACGCGCGAGTTGATGTCCGACTGGTGGTAGCCCAGCCGCAGGAACAGCGTGCCCAGGATGCACGCCAGCAGGCAGGTGTTGAAGATCCGCATGAGGTTGGTGGTCTTGTCGCGCCACTCGCGGGTCAGCGCGCGCTTGGTCAGCAGCCAGTATTGCCTGTAGTGGTGGTCGCCAATTGTGAGGAAAGGCAGACAGTCATGACGGGGAGGGAGAGAGGGGTCATACGTAGGTATGGAGGTGGGGTATTTGGCATCGCGGGCGTAGTCCACCAGCTCGATCTTGGCCGCGTGGTCGTCTGTGTGCTCACTGTGGTCGGGGTGAGGAGCGAGGTCCTTGTTGGTGTCGTTGATGGTGTCGATGACGTGTGCGTAGTGCTCCGACGCCTTGTACGCTGCCACAAAGTCCTTCGGCTCCAGCCAATCGAAATCTTCGTCAGCCATCGCCGCCGCATTGTCGCCGCCATCGTCGTCTTCATCGCCATGGGCCTGGGCCTCATCCACCGCTCGGTACTTGCTCGGGTTGGCGCTCAGCGTCGACTCAACCACCTCCTCTGCATCAGACGCTTGGGTGAGCACAGAGGCCTTCAAATGCTGAAGTGTTGGGAGAAGGGGGGGGAGGGTGGGTACGGAGGAACTCGGCGGGATTGAGCGTGGAGCGACACTTGTAGCCCAGCCGCTCGAAGTAGGGCAGTGCGTCGGTGCGCTTGCCCAGGAAGGCGATCTCGCCGCGCGTGAGGATCATCACCTTGTCGAACAGGTGGAAGGTCTCGTAGCTGGGCTGCAGCAGCGACACGAGGCCCGTGCCGCCCATGTTGACGATGGTGCGCAGCGCGCGCATGACGTCGAACGACGCCGACGAGTCCAGGCCCGTCGTGGGCTCGTCGAACAGCCACACGCCGGGCGACTTGGTCCACTCGATGCCCACCGTCACGCGCTTCTTCTCCCCACCCGACACGCCGCGCAGCAGCGCGTCGCCCACGATCGTGTCGGCCCGATGCGTGAGGCCCAGCAGCTGGAGGATGGCCTCCACGCGCTCGGCCTTGACCTTGGCCGCCACGCCCGCCGGCATCTGGCAGTCGGCGCTGAAGCGCAGCGTCTCCTTGACGGTGAGCGTGGCCAGGTGCACGTCCTCCTGCTGGATGAAGGCCACGTCGCGGTGGTAGTGCTTGCGCTTGGGCACCTTGCCGTTGAAGGTCAGGCTCCCGTGCACCTTGCCCGCCCGCAGTCGGTTGGCCAGCAGCTTCAGCAGCGAGCTCTTCCCGCACCCTGCGGCACACACCAGCGAACCACAGAAGCGTTGCTGGTCAGTTTGGAATTCCATTCAAAGTCAAGAGAGTTGCGCGTACCGGGCGCGCCGAGGATCAGGGTCATCTCGCCGGGGCGGGCGTAGAAGCTGAGGTCGTTGAGAATGGCCACCGGCTGCGGCCGCTTGGCCGGCACGAGTCGGTTGATCTGGTTGGCGAACAGGGCCCACACGTCGCGGTGGTGATTGGTGGGCGGCGGCGCGTGCACGCCGAGCGTGAGGTGGCTCACGGCGGCGAAGATGGGCTGGAAGTTGGGGTTGATGAGCTTGCGCGTCTGCTTGATGTAGTCGCTGAACAGCACCGTGCCCTTGTCCTTCAGCTGCAGCCTTGGCTCCTCGCTCATCTGCCCTCCCAAGGTGCCATGTCAGCTTTTGTTCGCCTGTGGCAACCGTTAGCCAAGAGTGGAGAAGCGGAGAGGCGTACCGCAGAGGAATCAGAGAGGTCAGCATGATCGAAGGTCGAGGAAACGCTTTCTTCGCCTTCTTCTTGATCGTTGAGAGCAATGTTGTGCAGGTCCATCGTGTCTGCTTCCATGGGGTGTGCACGCAAAGGTTGTTTGTTGTTGTTCTTGGAGAGTGAGTATGCAAGAAGGGGCCACCTCGCCTGCTTTATTGGGTTGTTAGCTCCAGTTTTCGGAACAAACTAATCGTCCCATTGGCGGGTGCGTTTGTTTTAACTTGTTGCGCAGCAATCACAACAAAGTGCGAAACGCCAATCACGGGCCATCGGAAGTCAGGGGTAGGTCGTACCCACCAGTCGGCACTTTGGCAAGAAGCGCGACGTGCTATTCTCACATCTTGTCATCACGCCGAAAGACACCGGACGGCCGCCCGCACCCGAGTCGCGGGACTCCCTTCGAGCCTGTGTTTCCGAGAAAGAAAGAGAAAATCACAAAAAAAACACTTTCCGCGCCTTTGGCCCCTTTCTGCAAATATTCTGGAAACGCAAATTGAGTTTAGAATTGCTCTTCACTTCACCCCCAGCGACGCTGCCTTCTGCTGGGCCGCTTCTCTCGTGCCAGTGGCCTGGAGCAATGAGTACAGAAACCGCTGTGGGCGACGAGATGGGCGGCAACGATTTCGATTTTGCAGGGGAAGGGGGAATGCACACAACCTGCTCGGAGGACGAAGAAGAGCTGAAGTTTCTTACGCCAGCGTTCGCCAATTGGGCGGATCAGGTGGAGTACGAGGAGGCCCAGCTGCTTGCCGAGACCGGCGAGCGGCTCACGCTGACCTGGGAAGAGATAGCGTCCGAGCTCGAGAGCTGCGATCAGCATCTTCAGCTCAATTCGACTGCCTACTACTCGCTCCCCCGCTTCGAATCGATAAGGAATGGAAGAGGAGCGTCTTACTCGCGAAGCCCCACACCAAAGGTGCTGGCAAGCGCCTACCGAGGAGACGAGGATGATGAATTGGGCGAGTACGTGGCCATGATCAAGGCGGCCAAGGCCAGGCGCGACCGACCCCAGCGCGGGCTGCCACCGCCCCGCACCGCCAAGCGAGGAGAAGCCGCCAAGTCCTCCTCCTTCGCCATCGACGAAGCCTTCCACGCCGCTGCGGTACGCTCTGCCACGCAGGCCGTTCGCAGGGCTGCACAGAAGGGCGGCGGCGCGACGCAGCCCCCACGGGGCACGAAGCGCAAGAGCCGCAGCAGAAGCCTCGACACCGAGAACGATCGGGCAGCGGACGACAAGAAGACGAAGAAGGCGGCCGCGAAGAACTCGCAGCATCAACTGCAGAAGCAGATGAAGGAGGTGAAGAAGAGGGAGAAGGCGGCGAGCGAGGCCGGGCGGAAGCTGTTCGTGGGCGGCATCGTCTTCGCCGACCTGGAGGACGACACCGAGGCGCGCGAGGTGCGGTGCCCGGAGGAGGCGGCCCTGCTGGCCGAGGTCAGGCGCGAGGTCTTTGTCGACGTGGTCCTGGGCGCCTTCGGCGAGATCGACAGCATCAAGGCGGAGTGGGACGAACGCTACTGCCACGTCGTCTACGGCTCGCGCGATGCGGCCGAGCGCGCCTTCGCCGGGCTGAGCGACCACCAGGAGCGCCGGCGGCTGTGCCAGGTCGAAGCGGCTGCGCTCCTGCGCGAGGAGGGCCTGCCCGAGGCCGCCGCGCCGCTGCCCAACTTCTACGTGCGCTGGCCCAAGGACGACCCCATTCGATGCCCCGCGACGCCCGGCCACCGACGAGATCGGGAATCGGTCGCAACGACATGCAGTCGACGTCGGAGCGCAGAGAAGATGAGCGGCGGAGGAGAAAGAGCACAAGAGCAACAGCACAGCACGGAAGACGAGGGGGAGCGACTGCCAGAAGAAGAAAAGAACGAAAGCGAAGAGGAGTCGTCCCGAGCAGCTACGGACAACGGAGCAAGAGAAGGGAGAGAGCGGCGTGTAGATACGAAGGAGCAAGAAAGAGAGGCGGAAGAAGAGGAGCGACACAACAGCAAGGCATCGACGGCGACCGTCAACGCGTGGACGTTGATGCGCGACCGGTTGGCGCTTCAGCTTTGCGTCGGAGTCGCCAGCCTGGCCAAGGTCAGGAACCGGACCCACCATCATCATCATCACGGACCCTCGGCCCTGGTGCTGTGTCTGTTCACCCTGTACAGGGTGTCTATTTTACCGTGTGTCGTGCTGCGCTAGCACACGCGCGTGTCGCGACGGCCACCACTTGTATTAAAATTATTGAAATTAATTGCATAACTCCGAGACTACAAAGAATGAAAAGCGACGAGAAAAAAAGGAGTGTTACGGTCGCTCCTGGCAAAGGGCGAAGAAACAATTGGTTGGAGGCGTTGGAGGAGGCTAAAGAGAGAGGAGAAGGACGCCAAAGAGAAGACCAAGGAGGCGCGTGGAGATTGAAACACAAAAACATCAGTAAAGATGAGTCAATTGGACGACTTGGACGACCTCATTGCCAGCCTCGACACTGGTACCTCCCCCCTCCCTCTCAAGATGTTCGATTCGCGCATGGGGCGTTTGATTTGATTTCATTATTTTTGGGAAAGCATCTTGCACTCAAGCTGAAGCTGGCATAGCAGCTGTGGAACTGCTGTGCACTAGGCAATTTGGTAAGGGAGACTCCTCATCTTTGTCTCTTCTCTTTGCCGCTTGCAGCCCAGAACCCAGTTCCTCCAGCGGGTTCGGGTGGTCGTCGGGACTCGTTCGACGTCCTGCTCGAGAGCCTCTCCGGTTCTTCTTCGCCCGCCCTGAGCAAACGCGCCTCCCGTACGCTTTCGCCTTCTCTTCGCTCTCTCCTTCCCCACTGCCTTCGTTTTCATTTTATTTTAACTCCTATGCGTCTTGCAACAAACGATCACCAGGTCCAGTGTCGAGGCGTCTGTCGCGAAAGCCGTCTGGTGCTAACGTCCTGCCCGCGGCCGGCGGCGCGCCGATGCCTGCGGGCGCCACAGCATCGTTCGAGGCCCTACTCGACAGTCTCAACGAGCCGCCCTCGTCCCCCGCGCCAGCGCCGCCCGGCAGTGGCAGCGGCAGCCCCTCCTCGCGCCTATCCCGCGCGCCCATGTCGCCCCACTCCGAGCCGCCGGCACCACACGCTGCCAAGGCGGACGACGACCTGCTCGACCACTTGCTCGAGTCGCTCGACATCGGGTCCGCTCCGCCTGCTGCTGCGCCCGCGCGCGCGTCGACCGCGTACCAGCAGCCCGCAGGCAATCCTCGGGCGTCGCTCTCGCAGCCCGGGCGTGCCACGTCAGCACAGCCCACCAACCCGCGCGCGTCGGTGCGTCAGGAGGCCGCCACCGCCTTCGCGGGCGTCGAAGATTCGCTGGACAGCCTGCTGGCCGCCCTCGACGGCTCGTCGTCGGGCAACTCATCGCCCGCGGTGGCTCCACGCACCACTGCCTCGCCCTCGAACTACAGTGCTCCGCAGGCGTCGGCGGGTGGGGAGGAGGCCGACTTCGACAGCCTGCTGGCGCAGCTCTCCGGCGAGCAGCCCGCGCCCGCGCGAAACGTTCCCGCCGCGTCGTCGAGGCGACAGCCGCAGCCCGACATGGCCACGCTCCGTCCCTCGTTCGCCGAGACGTACGTGCCCACATTTCTCGATGGCGGTGAGTGTGTCAAGTCTTATTGATCTGTGTCACACACACACACACACACACACACACACACACACAACGAAATCAGTGTGCGTCAGTCTTTGCCGCAGCCGATGCACGCCACTTTCGAGGAGCTCAGTGCCGCCGCCGAGTGGGAGGCTGAACCTGTCAGGCAGTCGCTGCCGCAGCCCTCCCGGGCGTCGGTGGTCTACGCCGACGAGAGGCGGGACTCGGGCAGCCACCTCCAGCCGCAGTACGCCACGGTCGAGTCGATCGACCCGGCCCAGCCCCACGGCTACGGCCCGCGCCCGGTCTCCCAGCAGATGCAGCAGCCGCAGCCGAGGGCCAGTGTCGGATACGGCTCCGGCGGCGTGCCGAGCCCGACGCCCTCGCCGTACGGGTCAGCCGGCTCCGGTGGTTCGTCCCCCGGGCAGGGCTACGCGTCGCCCCAGCAGGCGCGCTACTCCCAGCAGCCGCAGCAGCAGCAACAGCCCTACCAGCAGCCGGCCTACCAGCCTCCGCAGCAGCAACAGGCGGCCTACCAGCAGCCCGCCTACCAGCAGCCCCAGCAGCGCCAGAGCTACCAGCAGCCGCAGCAGGGCTACCCCTATCAGCAGCAACAACCCCAGCAGCACCAGCCGTACCAGCAGCCGCAGCAGGGCTACCCCTATCAGCAGCAGCAACAGCAGCACTATCAGCCGCCGCAGCAGGCCTACCAGCAGGCCATGGCGCCATCGGCCTACTCCACGGCCGGACCCAGGGCCTCCACGCCGATCGCGCGCCCGCCCGCCGAGTTCGACGGAGCCGGTACGCCAGACGGCGGGCTCCCACACCTTGGTCGGGTTTTAACTCCGAGCTGACGCTGGTGGCCTTTGGGGTCGGTTGCGTGTGTGCAGCCTTTGAGGAGGAGTTCAAGCGCGAGATCAATCTGCTACGCAGGGACCCCCAGGCCTACGCCCGCCTGATCGAGACCGAGCGCAGGCCCTACTACCAGGACAAGATCTACGCCGCGCCCGGTATTTCCCAGGCGCCTGTGTGTGTGTTGTGTGTGTTGTTTGTGTTGTGTGTGTTGTGTGTTGTGTGTTGTGTGTTGTGTGTGTGTGTGTGTGTGTGTGTGTGTGTGTGTGTGTGTGTGTGTGTGTGTGTGTGTGTGTGAAATGGCCAACGTGCTTCTTCGGTCTGGCAGGTGTGCAGAGGCTTCTGACGAGGGAAGGCCTTCCGGCGTGCGATGAAGCCATCCACTTCCTCATGTCGGTACGTTCTCCCACCCTCTTCCCTGTGCCCCGATCTGTCAATCGTTGGAACGAACAATGCAAACGCTCACCCGTCGTTCGCGTCATGTGTTTTGTTTGTACATGATTCCAGTGCCAGCCTGTGCACGAAGTGGAGTTTGACTCCGGCCTGTGTCTCGCGGCCAAGCGTACTCCCCCTTCCCCCCTCTGCTCGCACGGCCGTGCTATGTGAGTGCGTAGGTGGTTAGGCCTAACTGATTGGCGTCGTATCTACAGAGGCGGTGACGGAAGGCGCGCCCACCGGCAGCACCAACATCTCGTCGCTCAACCACATCCAGGCCTACGGAGTGCTCACCGGTGAGATCTCTGAGCTCTCCAAGTTTGGCGCCCTGACCGGCAGAGAGATGCTCATGACCTGGCTCATCAGCGACGGCGACGCCTCTCGCCTTCACCGGTATTCCGTCTCTCCTGCGTGTGCGGTCGTGTGTGCGGTGTGCGTGTGTGCGGTGTGCGTGTGTGCGGTCTGGTAGATCAGATCACTGATTGTGGTGTATAGGAGCGTGGTGACCGACCCGAAGTGGAGCAAGATGGGTATCGCGGCGGCCAAGCACAACTCGGTGTACAAGACCATCGGCCTCGCCACCTTCTGCACGGGCTTCGAGAACAACACCGCGGTAATGGACAAGATGGGCTCCTTCAACTACCTCTGGTCCTAGACGCCATCACACACACCCAGCCCCCCGCGGACAAGGCCCTCCTCCATCTTCGCACCCCCCCCCACTTCACTTTCACCAATCTCTTCGTAATCTCTCTCTCTCTCTCTCGCATGTATGAGTAGGTGTGAGGAACAACACCCCAATCCTCAGCCACCACCAAAATAAACAACAACTTTACAGCAGGTGATGGTGAGTGGCCAGTGTGCTGTATACAGTCAGACCACGGGTAGCGTGCCGCCCCCGAGGTACCGAGTCTCCTTAGTCCCTGGGCTTCTCGGCAGCTTGGGCGCGTCCTAACGACTGTCGTCAACGCGTGCAGGCCTCTCTGCTCCAGCGGCAGATGAGCCCATGATTCCGATTGGCGGAAGGAACGGACAATTTTCAAGCTTTGGCCAAACGCAGCCTTTCCACTTTCCTGTCCCGAACTGGCGCCATGAGCTCATCTCCTCTCCTGGCTCCGCTTAGGAGGAGTGGGAGTTGAGCTTCCCTATAAGTACCAGCAAGGGTACCGCCCTTCTGACCCTCAATCGTCTCTTTTCGCTCTCTTTCGTGCACGAGCACACTTGTGACGCACATCACCCCTCACTCAGCGGCCTCTCTTCTACTTCCGCCCCTTTTACCGATCCTTTACGTACATACATTCAACTCTACCCCCTCTACTATCTCTCGTTATCATGGAAGCGGACGGTGCGGAGACTCCTCGATTGAGCGACGCCGAGAGCGAGCTCGAAGATGTTGTCGATGAAGAAGATGAAGTGTTGTCCGGGCATGAAGAAAACGGTCTTGAGTCCGCCGACTCCGTACGTGGCCTCCTTGACCTAGCCAACAACTTCCTTGTTCGCTCGCTCAAAACGCCAATTTTTTGCCTCCGCAGGCCGTACCGGAGCCAAGGCTGCAGCTGAAGGACAAGGGCACGGTGCTGTTCAGCGACTACATCAAGCAGACGCGCAAGCTCATCAACCCCAACTTCCAGCCCATCTTCGCCGCCGTGAGCCACCTCACGCTCAGCGTGCACGCGCCGCCGCCCACCAACCACCACCGCGACGTGTGGGCCCTGTTCGCCAACCAGATCAACCGACTGGTGCCGGCCAAGCGGCCGCAGCCGGTGGCCATTCTCAACGACCTCAGCTTCTACGCCCGCCCCGGCGAGATGACCCTGGTGCTCGGCGCGCCCGGGTGCGGGAAGAGCTCGCTGCTGAAGCTGCTGGCCAACCGACTGCGGGCGGGCAAGGTGCACGGGAGCCTGACCTTCAACGGCAAGGTGCCCAAGCGCAAGCACTACCACCGCGACGTGGCCTTCATCCAGCAGGAGGACGTGCACCTGGCCACGCTCACCGTCAAGGAGACGCTGCGCTTCAGCGCCGACTGCCAGATGCCGGCGGGCGTGGCGGCCAAGGTCAAGGCCGAGCGCGTGGAGGCCATCCTCCAGCTGCTGGGCCTCACGCATCGGGCCGACACGATCGTGGGCGACGCGCTGCTGCGCGGCGTGTCGGGTGGGGAGAAGAAGCGCGTGACGGTGGGCATCGAGTGGACCAAGTCGCCCGGCGTGTGGCTGTTCGACGAGCCCACGACGGGCCTGGACTCGTCGGCGTCGTTCGACGTCATGCGCGCGCTGCGCACCATCGTCAACATGGGCGGCACGGGCCTCGTGTCGCTGCTGCAGCCCAGCTACGAGACCTTCCACCTGTTCGACAAGGTGATGATCCTCACGCGCGGCGAGATCGCCTTCCTGGGCAAGCGCACCGACGCACTGCCCTACTTCGAGCGGCTGGGCTACAAGTGTCGCTCCACGCTCAATCCCGCCGAGTTCCTCCGTACCCACCCTCTCCCCCCTTTTTCCCCTTGCTTGAATGGGGACGCCTCACCACCTTGGGACCACCGTGATGCAGAGGAGGTGGTCGAGTCGACCAGCAGTCCCAACCCGAGCAAGTACCGAGCGGTGGACGAGGCACAAGCCCACGGGGGCGGCGACGAGGACAACGCGGCGGCGGTGGCTGACGAAGATTTCGATTGGCTGGAGCCGACGGACTTTGTGGCGGCGTACAAGGCGTCGGAGCACTACGCACACGTCATCGACACCATCAACGACACCAACAAGAACCTCAACGCCGAACACGGTGACGACCACAAGGTTCGGCTCGGCTTGCCTCTTGGGTTGAGTCACTATTGTACTCACATCGGAGGTAAAACTGTACTCAGGGCGATCATCCGGCCAAGATCGAGCTGGTGGACTACGCCCGCGATGCCAAATACCCCACCTCCATTGCCACGTACGCCTCACATCTTCAGCTCTCATGGTTGAGATTCCTTGCTGCATCTTACTGTGACGCTCACCGCAGGCAATACTGGCTGCTGACCAAGCGCGCATTCACCCGCGAGTGGCGCGACAAGACCACCAACCTGTCGCGCGTGCTGGCGGCCTGCGCGTTGGCGTGCATCCTGGGCACGCTGTTCCTGCGGCTGGGCTACCACCAGTCGGACATCAACTCGCGCGTGGGCCTCACCTTTGCCGTGCTGGCCTACTGGGCCTTCGGCTCGCTCACGGCGCTGCCGCTCACCATCTTCGAGCGGCCGGTGTTTTACATGCAGCGCGACCAGAAGTACTATCGCACGTCGCCCTATCTCTTCTCCACCATCGTCGCCGAGGTACTCGCTTGCCCGTTCGCTTTCTCTCTCTTTCTTTTGCTCTCTCGTTATTATGGTTGCCGAATGCTGACGTGTTGGTGGGTGAAGATTCCGACGATGATGGTCGAAGTGGGCGCCTTCTCGAGCATCATCTACTGGCTGACGAACCTCAATGAAGGCGACAACGGCGAGCGCTTCGGCTACTTCGTTTACATCAGCTTCCTGTTCTACTGGGTACGCGTAGTCATTGGACCTCGACGAGGTTGGGCTTTTCGTCCAGGCTTACACCAGCGCTCGCTATGTGCAGACGATGCGTTCATTCACGCGCATGGTGTCGGTGTGGTCGCCCTCGCTGCTCTACGCCCAAAGCTTCGCACCCACGTTTGTCGCCATGCTCCTCATGTTTGGCGGCTATCTTGTCCCGCGCGTGCGTCCCCCCCCTTAGGTCTTGCAGCTCCATAACTGAAGTCTTACATGAGTATCAATGAATGGCGACCAACACACAGATCCACATCTACGGTTGGTGGATCTGGATGTACTGGGCCAATCCGGTGTCGTACGCCTTCCAGGGCCTGGCCTCCAACGAGTTCTGGGGCCGCGAGTACTCCTGCGAGGACTCCGAGCTCGTGCCGCCCACGTCGGAGGCGAACTTCAACCTGCCCTACCCGCAGGGCTTCGACGGTGAGCCTCCCAGCCGTCGCTTTCGTTCTTTCGTTCTTTCTTTCTGTTGATGCCCGTCTGCTGACATCGGGCGCATAACAGGCAACCAGGCGTGCCCGGTGACGAGCGGGACGGACTACATCGTGAACAGCTACGGCATCTTCGACCGCGAGTGGCTCAAGTGGATCATGGCCGTGTGCGTGATCGGGTGGTGGGTGATCTTCACGCTGGCGACCTACGCGGGCATGCGGTTCGTGCGGCACTCGCCGCCGAAGAAGCCGCGCATGAAGAGTGTCGAGGTGAGCGAGGAGCAGGAGCGCGAGATGAAGCAGTTCAACATCAAGGCCGTCAAGGCCCACCACCTCAACCACACCCACAAGCACGCCCATGGCCACGCCCACAGCGACGACGAGTCCAAGAAGGCCGGCGAGCTGAAGAAGATGGACAGCTTTGCTGGTACGCCACGCACTCACTCCACCACGCCACCACTTCATCATTGCGCTCAAGTGCCTTCATCTTCGGAGCTAAAACGTTGAGGGTTGTGTGGGTATCATGACGCAACAGACATCGAAGAGGCGCCAGTCAAGGGCGGAATGGAGACGGAGAAGATGGGCGGAGAGTTCGTGGAAGGAGGAGCGTACCTGTCGTGGCACCACCTGAATTACTCGGTGTTCGCGCGCGACGGGATTGTGAAGAAGAAGGAGCTGCAGCTGCTGCACGACGTGTCGGGCTTCGTCAAGCCCGGCATGATGCTCGCTCTCATGGTACCCCGCCCCCCTTGCTCCCTCCTTCTCCCTTCTTGTCGATTGTGTTAGAAGAGCTCACCATGATGCTGATGTAATATGTAAATGCAGGGGTCGTCGGGCGCGGGCAAGTCGACGCTGATGGACGTGCTGGCGCGGCGCAAGACGGGCGGCAAGATCACGGGCGAGGTGCTGGTCAACGGGCGCAAGACCGACGCCAACCTGTCGCGCATCATCGGATACGTCGAGCAGCAGGACATCCACGCGCCCACGCAGACCATTTACGAGGCCATCGAGCTCTCTGCCCTCGTACACTCCCCCCCCCGACCCCCGACCCCCACCTACAAACCCTCTGTCCCCATCGCCCCCCGCCCCCCGCGGCTCTCCTCGCTGACATTTGGTCCAACGCGCAGTGTCGATTGCCAGCGGCGATTCCAGTGGAGGAGAAGAAGAAGTACGCGCGCAGCCTGCTCAAGATCCTGGGCCTGGAGAGCATCGCCAACCGGGTGATCGGGGTCAACGCCGCCGACGGCATCTCGGCCGACCAGCGCAAGCGCGTCACCATCGGCGTCGAGATGGCCGCCGACCCGGCCATCCTCTTCCTCGACGAGCCCACCTCCGGTCTCGACTCCTTCGGCGCCGAGCGCGTCATGACCGCCGTGAAGATCATCGCGAGCCGCGGGACGTCGGTGGTGTGCACGATCCACCAGCCTTCGGCGACGATCTTTGGCATGTTCACGCACCTGCTGCTGCTCAAGAAGGGCGGCTTCACGACCTACTTCGGCCCGATCGGGAAGAGCGAGGGCGACTACTCGGTGCTGCTGGACTACTTCTCGGCCATGGGCCATGCCATGAAGCCGCACCAGAATCCGGCCGAGTTCATCCTCGAGGTGACCGGCGCCGGCATTCCCAAGACCGACGACGCCAAGCCCCACCCTGCCGCGGGGGCGGCCGATCCCGCAGATCAGGCGCAGAAGGACGTGGAGACGGGCCACAAGGACGAGAACTTCTATGCCGAGGCCTACAAGCACTCTGACTTTTGCGCCGAGACCGAGAAACAGCTCCAAGCCGGCATCTTCCCGGCAGTGGAGAAGGTGGACGACGAGGAGAAGAGCCGGTGGCGCAAGATCAAGGAGCGGCTCACGAACCGCTACGCGAGCACCTACCTCCAGCAGTTCACGCAGACCATGAAGCGCAGCTTCCTGGCCTACTGGCGCAGCCCCGAGGAGTTCCTCCAGAAGGTGACCGTGCCGCTGGTGCTGGGCGTCATCATCGGGACCTACTTCCTGCAGCTCAACGACACGCAGCAAGGCGCCTTCCAGCGCGGCGGTCTGCTCTACTTCTCGCTGCTGGTCTCCAATTTGCTCGGCATTCGTACGCCCCCCCTCCTCCTTTTTCTGTTCGCGTCGTTTCTTCTTCATTCTTCGTTCTTTTTTTGACTCACCGACGGGGTGCCTGTGCAGAGCTGAAGGCCAAGGTGATCCTGGAGCGTCCGTTCATGTATCGTGAGCGGGCATCGCGGACCTACACCTCGCTGGTCTATCTGGCCTGTCTTGTGCTGGTCGAGATCCCCTTCGTGCTCTTCAACACTGTGGCCTTTGTGTACGCTCTCCACTCCACTCGCTGGCACTGTTGGTGGAGACTTGGCCTCACATCTTCATCTTTTTGAACGCGGGCGCAGCATTCCGGTGTACTTCATCGCGGGGCTGCAGTACGACGCCGGTCGCTTCTGGATCTTCTTCGCCATCTACCTCCTCGCCAACCTCCTCTCGATCTCGATCGTGCACACCATCTGCCTGGCGTCGCCCAACATCACGCTGGCCAACGCGCTGTCGGCGCTGGTGTTCACGCTGTTCTCCAACTTTGCGGGCTTCCTCATCACGCGCGACAACATTCCCGGCTGGTGGATCTGGGCCCACTACATGGACCTCGACATGTATTCCATCGAGGCCCTTCTCATCAACGACGTCGTACGTCTACTCCTCTCTATGAGCGTCGGCTACTTCGTGTTGCTTTGATCGCCATGATGATGACTCACCTGTTTGTTCGTCGTATTGCAGAAGGGGATGACGCTCAAGTGCTCGGTGCACGAACTGGTGCGGGTGCCGATCGCATCGGTGCCGGGCGCGTTCAAGGAGTTCTGTCCGATCACGACGGGCGAGGCCTTCCTCGAGAGCCTGGGCATGTCGGCCGACAACCTGCTGCGCGACTCGCTGGTCATGCTGGGCTGGTGGATCGCGCTCATCGTCGCGTGCGCCCTGCTGCTCAAGTTCGTCGTCCACCAGAAGCGTTAGAGATAGTCCTACACCCCCCCTGCATGTACGATGTAAATAACAGCCGCCAACGGCAAAGTTTGTGAAGTTTGTTTGTATTTGGCGATCAATTCAAACCAGACGAAGGCCTCCCCACAGAACCGATACGATTACGTGTGAGTCCTTCGCGTAAGGCCCTGCTCACTGGTTGCTGCTTGACTTGTTGGCGGTCATGCCCGTGAAGCCCGGGTCGAGCACGCTGGGCTCAAGCGGCGTCTCCTTGCCGACCATCTTGGTCTGTGTCGTGTAAGTGTGTGTGTGTGTGTGTGTGTTTGAGTGGGTGGGTGGATGCGTGGTGTGTGTGTGCGTGCGGGCATTGCGCCGAAGTCAGGCGGGCAAGCACACAAGAACAAGTAGGGCAAACCTTGTGATGCAACACGCTTTCACCGAGGTGTTTCACATCGCCGCCCAGCTTGGTATCGGGGAGGTCCGCAGCCCCACTGGCGGTGGTGGACATGACCTGCATTGTTGTGTGCGAAAGTAGCCTCAGCAGACTGCGCAGCAGGTGACTTGACCGAGGGTGAGGCCTCGATAGGATCATCGTACGTTGAACCGAGGCTCGGCGGTGGTGGTGTGCAGGCGGGTCTCAACTCCCTCCCTCACGTCGCCCCGCACGACTTCATCTCGCTCGCCCGAGAGCTTGCGGCTCATGCGCTCGGTGTCCTCAATGAGGGAGTTGTCGCCCTCGAAGCTGGTGTGGAGGCAGACGTTCTCCTTCTTTCCGCGCTGGATGCCCGGCTCCTGGCCCTCCAAGATAGGGTCGCCCTTCTGTTGCTTCTGCTCCTGAGACATTTCTAAAAAAAAAGGGGGCCACAACCATCAATCAGCACAAATGGAAGAACAACTTTCACACGGTTAGGGGAAAGGAGGGAGTGCCTGGTTCGGGGTTGATGTTGTTGCTTTTGTTTGAAAGTGTAGTTTGTGATGTGGCAAGCTTGGTAAGAGCCCACTTTATTGTTGCGCTCTCGCGGTCGTGCTGTCGCCAGATCGCACGCCACCGAACATCGAGCCGAACGTGAGCAGTAAGCCAGAGGAATTCCCAACCGCGCCCTGTGCAAAAACCAGCTGGAAAAAGCAAATGAAAACAAAAGGAGAGGGGTGTTACGTCAGCAAATCTCTTGGCGCGAAAAGTGGGTAGGCACTGGGTACGAACTCAGATCTCGAGATGAGGTGGTGATAGGGGGTGGGTCATGATGTGGACATGGCTCACGTTGGGCACGCTCCTCAGCACGGGAGGGTTGGTGAAGTAGACGCAGTCGATGGCCCGCGAGTCGACATGATCCCGAATTATCGATTCAATCTTCGGCTCTGGGAACGGCCGCAGGGACCATAGCAGGTAATGATCGATTTCATCGCCGAGCGCGTAGGGGAAATCGTTCAGCACCCACACGTATCGATCGTTCTCAACATCGGCAGGGGGAGGGATGACGAATTTTTTCCCTTGGTGCAGGTTGGCCTGAATGTCAAAGGGATACTTGAACTTGTGGTGCAGCACGTAGTCTCCCACACTCGCGAACTCTTCTCTCATCTCCTTCATTCTTCTGTGGTACAGTGCCTGTTCTTCTGGCAGCCTGCCGAATCTGTCGAATGCCCGCTCACGCACGATGTCCACGACCTGCGACCAGGACAAGCGGCGGCACAGCGTGCCATTTGCTTGCCCCGATGCGCGAAGCGTGGCGTACCCACGCCTCATCATGATGAGTGCAGAATCTCCAAAGCACTCCAACCAGGACCAGCAACGGCCAATCCAGCGTTGAACAGCCCCGAGAGGAATCAGAGGAAGGTAAGAAGTCCTCGGTAGCTTAGTTGGTAGAGCGCACGGCTGTTAACCGTGAGGTCGCAGGTTCGAACCCTGCCCGGGGAGCTTTCCTTTTGGCCATTTTCCTTCCTCGCCTGTCGGACTTTTATGCCCGAAATGATCCGCCGATAGGTGAATTTGCTGGTCTTCCTTTCGTCAGCGCGTGCCGCACTTTACGCTGCCGCCTCTCATCTTCGCTCGTGCATCCTTGTCTGCGATCGGCAGGCCCTCGCCTTTCCCTTTGATCCGCCGAGAGAGATGGAAAGGCAGCAGATTCCTGGCGTACGCACCCTTTATTCGCGCACCTGCACTTCAAGGCGCCCACGCAAATAGGGCGCAGAGTGCTCACCTCTGATCTTCTCCTGTCAGGATCCTCTTACGGGGGGCGAATCAGAAGAGGAAGAAGAGGTGGTGGACATGGCTACAAAGTCAGGCGAACCAGCCACTGCCATGTCGCGGCTATCTAGCACCGAAAGCGACCCTGACGACCCCAGCGTGGCTCTCTTGTCTGCCCACGGTACCCCGCCTGCTGGTCATTTATTGATGCAGAAAAATATTATCAATAAATCAGTAAATGATCAATTGCACCTAATCTTTGTGGTTGTGCACGGACAGAGAAAGATGGAAACAGGGGCACGCTGCCACGAGAGAGAAAGAAAAAGGAGGAAGGACCCCAGCGAGTGACGTTCTCGATCCGGGACACGCACAAGGAAGAGGAGGAAAACGACGTTCCGCTCCACAAGCTGCTGTGGGAGGACGCAAAGCGATTCTCCTTCACAGACTTGGTGCGTGCAGCGTATTTCTGCAGCTCTTGGCGTCAATCGAAGCGATGTGGTGCGATCGGCGTGGCTGACGCGCATGGCACATTATGCAACAGTGGCACAACATAATGCAGGGCCTGCTCTTCTGGGCGATGGACTTCTGGGTGTCGCTGCGCTACGTGAGCGTCGATTCGTTCAAGAACAAGAAGAACTTCTGCATCGCCGTGGTGACCATCATCATTGCTGTTGCCGCCATTGTGTACGCACGCCGCGCCGCACGACCCTTGCCTTGATTTGTTCCTCATAAGCGTCTTTCGACTCACATCTCTTTTCTTGTTCTTGCTTGCTAGCGCGCTTACCGCGATCGTGGCCAAGTCGCCGCTGGTATTCGTGAAGCTGGCCGAGAACACCGTGGGCGAATACGACCTGGTACGGTTCTTCTCCCTTGCTCCAGAGCGTAACGAACAATACCGGCCCGGCTAGTTCGCTGACGACCTGGTGTACAGTTGATCACTCCCGACGGCACGCCTATCGGTGTCGAGCCACGCTCCTATGACAAGTAAGGCAACACCGCTTAACACGCTCATGCACACAAGAGCACCCTCATCATCTCCTATTATCGTTTTCTCACCATCACCGCTCGCACGCAGGAACGCTCAGCCCGCGGCGAACACGACTGACGGGTCACCTCTCGGCATGCTGGGAGGGTTCGTTCGTACCTCAAAGTGCATCGTTTGTCGATGTGCTCATGTTTCCTCTTCTCTCTGTGTGTTTGCAGTTTTCTGTTGAATGCAACGCATATCCAACACAACCTAGCGCACACACCCGGCGTGTCTGGTGCGGCGCCACGATGGACGATGTTGGGCCGCATTGGGAATCGGTTCGACAGTACACGTAACTCCACCGCCATCATTCTGGTCATCGACTCCGACAAAGAGAAGGTATACGCGCTAGCACAACCCAACCCTCATCATTTTTCTTCTCATGGCTCGCGAAGCTGAACAACTTCGTGTGCCGGCGGACACTGTCAAAAAACCAGGAAATCGGGCTGGGCAGAAGCTGGCCCTTCCCCGCGCTCGGCGAGCGACAGGCCATCGTCAGTGGCCCGCTACTCAGAAACATCGGTGCCGCCAAAAGCGACTACGTCACGCTCACCATTGACATCGCAGACTTGGCCACGGTACGTACAAAGCCTACTAGGAAGACCACTTGCTCATTCGATGCCCTCTTCCTCCACTCTTTGACCCTTTGAACTCTCCACATACAGGACCTTGGCGGTTTCTCGACCGACCAGCTGGACGCTTCGTTCAAAAAGCTTGTGGCCATGGGCATCCACCGGCTTGCCGAAAACGTGACCGTCGATTTTGACGCTCACGACATTCCCGGCTTCGCCCGCCAGCTAGGTGCGTCCCTCAGCATGTCTCTTCAACGCCAGCTTGTAGTGGCACTTGCACTCACACTAATCCCCCGCACGCACGCACATACCAGAGAAACAGCTGAACTTCACCATTCCGCCGCTGATCGTGCAAATGCTCGTTCAAGCCATCATCAACCAGGTACCCTTGGGTTCTAACGCGTTCCTGCGCCGTGAAGGTTTTGTCTCCAGCTCACGCTTTTGTCACACAGACGCCCGATCACACTGGCATCGTTCGCGTCAATCTTGATGACATCCTCAGCGACGCCGTCATCGACGAGCTGCTCGACCAGCTGGCGAGGATCAGCTCCGGCCAGTACACCGGAAACGTCACCTACACCGACCTCTTCAAGTTCTCGTCAGACTTGGAAGGTGCGCACTTTGACAGCCTCATTGGACCCTTTTCTCTGTCGAGGCTCACCTCCGTCGCCCCCCCCCCAAACCTCATCGACGCAGTTGCCGGGGAGGTGGAGGACTCGTTGGGCAAGTGGCCCTCGGCCCTGGGCACCGTGGTCGTCATGGAGGCCAAATACATCCCCTTCCTCCTCTTCAAGGTAGTGCCACGCGCCTCCGCTTCCCAACCGCGTTGCTTAACGTTGGCATGAAACGAAAAGATCTGACTTGCACTGTATTACGCTGATGATAAGGAGTGGCTGCCGTGGCCCATCCGCGACAACGCGAGGCTGATCCGGTCGCTGATGAGCAACATCCCGGGCTACACCCTCCCGCCCGGCTCGGAGAACTTCAACGTCGATAAGCTCCTCATCAACTTCCCCATGGGGGTGCGTGCACACCCATCGCTTGCTTCCCCTCTCGCCCGCCCGCGACCCAGTAGCTCACAACTCCTACGCGGCGGTGTCCCGGTCCACCACAGTTCTTTGCTCCGATGGTGGTCGTGCAGAAGGAGGACCGCCTCGAGACCTACACGAAGGAGAAGGAGAGCCGCGACCTGGACATGATCGACTGGACCAACCAGGTGTCGCTGGGGCTGGGGCTGGACTTCAAGGGCAGCTTCACCCTCCCGGTCTACATGTTCATGCGCGGCACCGACATCCCCCAGTCCTTCCTGAGCCAGATCCTGATCGGGCTCGTCGTCATCCTGCTGCTGCACTCCATGCTGGTCATCTACTCGCTGCTGCTGTCCAACACGGAGGAGAAGACCTACGAATACGGCATGCTCCGCGCGCTGGGCCTCCGGCACAAGTCGCTCATCCAGCTCCTCACCATCCAGGTCCGTTACCACCTAGAACAGACTGAACTGTGTATCGTGTGTGCGCGTGTAGCTGACGCTTGCGCTGTGCGCCCGTTACTCGCAGGCTGTGTTCTTCTCCGGTCCGGGAATTGCCATCGGCTTGTTGCTGGCGTTCTTCATCAACGTCATCGTGGCCTACTTCATCGCCGACTACACCTCAACGGCGTACGCTCTCACGCACGCACGCACGCACGCACACCCTCTCCCTGCAGCGAACTGACTGTTAGTTATGTCGTTTATCCTCTGGTAAAGGGTGAACGTGCTGATCGGGTGGACGCCGGTGCTGGTCGGGGTGTCGCTGGGCTTGTTCATGCCGATCATCGCCAACATCATCCCGATTCGAGTACGCTAGGCCTGCCTGCCTTTCTTTCTTGCGCTCGAGGCGCAGTAGTGTCGTGTCACTAACACCGATCACTTACTCGTCTCGGTCGCGGCTGCTCGTTCCATCCTTCACAGAGGGCTCTTTCGCGCACGCTGAGGGACGCGCTGGACGTCTACCACCAGAAGTTCAGCGAAACAGTGGTCAAGATCGTGCGCCTGGAGGAGATGGGCGTCTCTGTTGAGCAGGTACCCACCCGCCCACCCGCCTCCCTTATATTCCCTATTGGCAATCATTATTGGTTTACTCATCTGACCATTGTTGTTGGTGCGTGGTGCCGCGACCAGACTGTGTGGTCGGTGATGATGATCGTGTTCGGGTTCATGCTGCTCTACGTGGTGCCGTTCGCCTTCCGCTACCAGTACTGGGGCATCTTCCTCGGTCTCATCAACGCCACGCTGCTGGGCATGGTGATGGGTCTCGCCACCGTCGCCTCCATCCTCCAAGGCAAGATCGAGAAACTCATGCTCCACGCCCTCATGTGGCGCGGCGCCAGTCGGTACCACTGCCCCTCTCTTGTACCACATTTCATGTTTTTATTCATTGATTTATGATATAACGGTGGGTACCGGGACAGGCTCAAAGTGGTGGTGCGCAAGGCGCTCTCGGCGCACAAGGACAGAAACAGAAAGACGGCACTCATGTTCACTACTGCTGTGGCCTTTGTGTACGTAGCAGTAGTAGTAGAAGAAGGAACAGCCGCCTATGAAGTGTCGCTGACTACTGCGTTGTTAACTTTGGGTTGTAAATGTGCGCAACAGAATCTTTGCGGCTGCCATTTTCCAAATCCAGACGGTGTCGGTCGGCGACAACATCCGCCTGCTCAGCGGCAGCGACATCTTCATCCAGGCCTTCGACTGGAAGCAACCCCTCGACGAGGTACTCCTCCCCTCACCCTCACCACTCTTTTCCACAGTCACACTACGCACGTAGTTGCGCTCACAATCGTGCTCTGCGCAGGAATCCATGCGCGACTTCCTCGACACCCACAAGAAGGACGCCAACAGCGGCATCGTCGGCTACACATGTACTCAGCTGCTCCCCCCTTCCCTCTCTTGCCCTCTCTCTGAGCGTCTCTCCATCTTGGCGCTCACTCACTCTTCGTCCGTGTCATGGCTTGGGTTGCGGAAACGCGCAGTCTTTGCGTTCAAAATCACAGAGTTACCGGGGATAACAGGGACACGCATATCGAACATGGCCGGCACTCCCGACGGTTCGGTGGTACGCAGCAGCAGCGCCCGCCAGTGATGATCCCATCTTTCTCCACCCCACCGATCGGTGCGCTTCAACCCCCTTTGGCTCACCTCCCCTATTGCGCAGGCCGTACACGGGGTGGAGGAGAACATGCTGGAGTCGACCTACGACCAGTACCTGATGCTGTCGGCCTACGACACGCACTTCTCGTATGCGAAGACACCGCACGACAAGCTCGACGTCGTGCGCTCGCTCTTCACCGATGCGGGCAAGGGTACTCACTCCCAGCGCTCTTCTTCTTCTTCGGCGTCGGAGAACATTGTAACCTTTTTTCCCTTCTTTTTCATTTACAGCTGTGACGTCGTGGGACAAGGACCTCAAGATTCCGCCCGTGGTCGGTGCCGGCAAGCTGGTCAACATTACCCAGTATGCCCAGCGGCATCCGTCCTACTTCCCCGATGTGCCAGCATCGGCCTTCCCCTACTACATCGAGAGGAACCTGACCACCACGTACACGCAGTACATCGATACCATCGTGGAAACGGCGCATGTACAACATGCACCGCACGCACCGCACGCGCGCTCGTATGCGTCAGAGGCTAAATATGTCTTTTGTTCCGCGTGAGCAGGAAGGACTCCAAATCCACATCGACCAGCCGATGCAGTTTAACATTCAATTCCGCATCACGCCCGATGCCGTCAACACGCGCCTCAAGTACCTCGCCAAGCCCAGGGTAGGCACCTTTGCACCTTTTCTACCGGCCAAGCTTGCCCCCCCCTCAAGCGGCAGTAGTAGCGCTGGTAGTCCACTCACTCCCGCCCTCTCGCACTCGCTGGCCTTCAGGCTTTCGCGTCCAAGTTCCCGGCTCTCTACTTCACCTGGCTGAAGGTGTTGGCCAAGGCCAAGTTGCCCATCATCATCTCCATCGACTCCTACAACATGCTCGTCAACCAGGTCACCCGGCCCTTCTCTTCTTTGGTTCTATGGCCTCGCGTGCGCGCGCGTGTGTCGACTATGAAGTTGACTCCTACTCCTCCCGCGGAGGACCGCAGGTCTACAAAGCGCGCATGGACGCGATGAAGGCCAACCCGGCGCTGAAGCTGCCGAGCGACTGGGTGACGCCGCCCCCGGAGAGGCCGCACAAGGCCAAGCTCCTGGTGAAGCTGAAGAGCGGGGCCACCCGCGACCAACGGGAGTTCGTCATCAATGGCCTCAAGAACTTCATCAAGCATAACCGCGTGCTCGTCTCCGATACCGCGGAG
>NW_004457294.1:10017-10685 GCF_000313135.1 Acanthamoeba castellanii str. Neff | reverse complement strand
GAAAAAGCGAAACATTGGGGCAGAAAGCCGTTACAGATTTCGCGGGATTGCGGCAAACACAGAAATTTCACATTTCCTCACGGGCGGCAACCTGCGAGGCCGAACAAGCCCTGCATTACCAACTCGATTGCAAGCCCCCGTCGTCGTCGTGTAGTGCTTTTGAACCTGGTTCACCCAAGTCGCGACGATGTACCGCCAGATGATGAAGCGCAAGCATCCCTCATCGTCGCCCCTGCTTGAGGAGGGGGACACGAGGAGGATGGCGGAAGAGCTGACAAGAGAACTCGAGCGAGGGATTAAGCTTAGCCCGGAGAGCAAGCGACCCCGCACCATCCCCCTGCACGACCCCTTCTTCGTGGGCACCCCGGAGGAGGCGGCGCTTCATCTTCAACGATTGGAAGGAAGGATGAAGAGGAAGAGCGAGGACGTCACCATCCTCAACAATGAGATGCAGTTGTTGGGATCGAATCCCCAAGTGCAAGAGATGCCAAACAACAACCGAGGCTGCAAGATTCCGCGCAGATCGCGGGCGCAGGCGAGCGTGGTGGACATCGATGCCCTCAACCGCAAGCTCTCCACCTTTGACCTCAGCGACACCACGTACGTGCATCCAACTCCTCTGTCTGTGCCACAGTCTGCCACATCTTGCTTACGTGTTGTGGTGGGCG
>NW_004457294.1:5179-6934 GCF_000313135.1 Acanthamoeba castellanii str. Neff | reverse complement strand
AGCACTTTCTCAACTACGTCTTCAAGGTACCTTCTTTCTTGCCTCCCCTTTTCAAGGTTTTGCACAGAGATTAACGCTGGCTAACCGACCGCTCAGATCATTCGAGATTTCTTCGACAAGGGTGGACATACATGCGTCATTGCGATCGATACGCTCAAGTATGTTCCGCTCGCAAAAGGTACCCTCACTACGAACACAAGGACGAACGTGCATGCCGTTCATTCGCGTGTCTGACACGAGCGCCAAAGCACCGACGCAGATGGATCGCGACAAGTACAGCAAGCCGCTGTCCAAGGAAGAGCTGGGCCTCGGTGAAGGTAAGGAAGTGATGGGCCGTGGCCTGCTCATCCACCAGGAGTGGCACCGCGTGATGGCCAACCGGTACGAAGTGAAATCGCATCTGCAGAGCGTCTAGTGCAAGCGCTGACGCCGTTGTACCACTTACACCTTTGTCAACATGTGCACAGAGACCTGCGGGAAGAGATCTTCAGGTACTTCGAGCAAGAGTTCTTACGCAACTTCTTCAGTACGTCGCCTTCATCGCGCTCCTTCGTGATGGCCACACTCACTTCATTTGGCGTGTGATCCCAGAACGGGTCAAGAAGGAGACGTGGGACAAGTGGGTGCACGCCGACATTGCGCAGCAGAGCAAGGAAGGTGGCAAGAAGATGCCGAGAGAATGGCTCAAGTCTCTCGTCATCGACGGCGGCACACGCTATGGACCCAACCCATATGTCATTTACTCATCTGGAAAGGTCTGCTTACTTGCCTACGCTCGAACTTGTAGTTAATAGTTGACTTACTTGGCTGTCATCTGGGGTTGTTATGCCCAACATGTTCAGGTGTGCGAAAAGCCAGAATGGCGGAACTACATCGGGGAGTCGGACCTAAAGATCCCTTTCTACATCAACTACGTGTTCCCCACGGAGAACTTTCTGGTGCGTAAGACGTGAACCTGTTGTCGGGCGTCCTTCATCGAAAAGATGGCCTAACCGTTGTGCCTAAATGCAGGTCAACTCAATCGACTCAGATCTGATTCGTATTCTGCTTGGCGGGACGCCACTTCGTCTGGACCCGGCCACGGGGCTTCCCACTTCGCGTGTACGGCGCCTCCTTCTTGGTCCCTCTGTCTACGACGCGGCTGTCTCTCTCTGATCAAAGGCTCACCGAAGTTAGGTCTTCGCCATGACAGATCTACCTCCGACTGAATGATGCCAAGAAGGCCGTTGAGACTGAGGAAGAGAAACCTCAGCCTGCTGTGGTGGCGGCGGCGGCTGATGGAATGGTGAACGAAGGCGAAGAAGGCGAGCCTCCAAAGCCGCAAGTCGTGAAGAGAGGCAGAGGAAGGCCCAAAGGCTCAACTTCGAAGAAGCCCAGCGCCAAGGCGAAGGCTGCAAAGGGGAAGGAAAAAGCGGCCAACGATACTGGCGATGAGCACCAGCAAGCGGAGCAGGAGGAGGCGAAGAGTCCTGTCGAGCCAGAGGAGCGAGAGACGGCTGACACTACGGAGACTGGCGCTGGGGAGAGCGCGGCGAAGGGAGGACAGGAGGAGAAGGCCAAGAAGGAGGAGCCGGAGTACTTCTACGAACCGGACTACGTCGACATCAACGCTCTCTGGGTGGCCATACGCGAGCACTGGCAGAGGTTCACTCCCAGCTTGTTTACACCCATTCCCAGCTTGCCGGCGTCTGACGAAGATGTTCTGTGGTGCAGGGACTGCGCCTCGATCTCTGATCCCATTTCCAACGAGCTTGT
>NW_004457294.1:3853-4852 GCF_000313135.1 Acanthamoeba castellanii str. Neff | reverse complement strand
GCCCATCGCCTTCTTCATCGTCGCCTGCTGCAGTAGTCTGACCCACACCACACGCACCTTGCCTGTCATGCGACGCCAGGTTGGTGTATCGGCACAAGCTCAAAAGTCACATCGCTGCCGGCCAGGAGCTCCCCAGCTACGAAGAACTGCGGCAGATATCCATCGACAGCTTGAAGAAGCAGGCCCTGCACTGTCTTCCCGCCGCGGAGATCGAAGTCAAGTTCCGGCAGGTGCGGTGGACGCTCCTCTACCTGCTCAACGGCTACAAGAAGGAGCGCGGAGGTGACGAGGGCAGCGAGCGATGGACGACCGGCAACCTGGCCGGCACGCTGATCCCCGATTGCCTGGAGACCGACGGCGAGGGCCGCTCGCTTCACGGCTGGGAGCTCAAGAGTGCCGAGGAAGGCCATAACCGCAAGAACATCAAGCGCTCCACCTCGATTTCCGCCGATACCAGGTACTCCCTCCCTCTTGTGTTGGTGCGTCTGGTCAGACTCAAACTAAGTGGTGGCTGGCGGGTTGTCAGATATGGGCTGCTGGTCGACAAGGAGGAGATCGTGGCCGTGCTGCGGAGGGAGGCGGAGGAAGAGGAGATCAAGAAGAAGGCGACAGGGGAGAGGGCCGCTCCACTTCTCTCGCGTCGTGCGACCGAGCTGGTCGAGCTGGCGGTCTTTTCGCTCCCGCTCTTGGTCGTGGCCTCGTTCGCCCTCTACCGAGCCTGGCGGCATTAGCCGCCCCACACGACCGGTCTGGCTTCAGGAATGCTGTTCCCTCCCATGAAGCTCTCACGCAACATGACCGGTCTGAGTTGCGCTTGTCTAGAACTTGGGTTCCTTCTTGACGTCGGTGACCACCCCGACACCCACGCCCACGCCTCGTATAATGTTGGCCGCCACGGCTGACGTCGCGTTCGTCGGCACCGGCTTCGTCACCTCGCCTTCTCTCTGTTGGTGCTCACGTGCGTATGTGATCATCATCAGAAAATAGTGATTTTCGACA
>NW_004457294.1:0-1073 GCF_000313135.1 Acanthamoeba castellanii str. Neff | reverse complement strand
CGCCACAGATGCGTCGACGCAGGGAAGAACGAGTACTTGCCTGGCACAACGACGGCAACGACAAGCACGCACAGCACGACACACAGATCAGTTAAGAGGTACTGCAAGCCAACACGCAGCGCCGCCGCAGGTGTACCGTCAGAGAATAGACCGGCGCCACCCACGCCGGTGGCGACATCGCTCGCGCAGTCGCGATCGCGCCGGTCGATGGGCTTGCCGCCATCGACAACCACGTAGTCGACAGGGAAAGAGCGAAGGACGTTGGCCGCCGCCAGGCCTGCACACGTGCCAAACCACCTCGCCAATTAATTTGGGCGACCTAAAGTGGTGAGGGAGAAACATCAAGTCGAAGTAGAAGTGGAAGGGGTGGTTTTTAGCTGACCTGCCGGCCCGGCGCCGATGATGGCCACTTGGTAGTGCAGATGAAGGTGTTGAGAGTCGCGCTTTGCCATGTTTGGTCAAGCGGAAAAGCAGGAAAAGCTCGAAGACCTGCAGCACTGAGGTTGCACTTCAGTTAGTTCGCTGCCTGCTGTGGTTGGACAGAAATCGGGGCCAATGGGGCGAAAGGCGGAGGAGGCGCACCAGCAGGAGGCACACCAGGCACCGAGTGTCGGGGGGCGACGCTCTCTTCTTCTTGTTCTTCGGTTGTTGTCGTGCAGCAAGGTTCGGGCAACCACCACTTCTTTACACTGAAACGGAGTTAGCGCCGTCAGCCGGCAAGCAAGCAGAGAGAACCAAACAATCGAGCAGCGCCCCAACATAGAAGAAAAGAAGATGAGCGACACGCAAGAAGTGGTGAAGCGCTACGAAAAGTGGGACAGCCTGTTCAAGGGCACGTTCGAGATTCACATCTTTGTGGAGCCTCTCGACGCACCGCAGGAAATCTTGGACAAGTTCCGGGAGGTGTGCAACGCCAACAAGATGAAGGCGCTCTTCCTCGTCCTCGGTACCTAGCCTCGCTTTCTCAACATCGCCAAGAATAACAAAAAGAACTAAATAAAGAATAAATTAATGGCCGAGGGACGCCCGCTGGATAAAGAAGAAAAATAAGGAAATTATTTATGTGTGTTGTG
>NW_004457295.1:0-12880 GCF_000313135.1 Acanthamoeba castellanii str. Neff | reverse complement strand
CGTCTTCGCCGACGAGGCCCTTTTTCCGCAGATAAGACTCGGCCAAGGCCTCCACGATGGCATCTGTCCAGAGAGCGCGGGTGAGCAGTGAAGATAAAGTGAAGGGTCAACAGGAAAAGGATGGGGCGTCGTAGAATAGCATACCCTTCATAGTGTCTACTATCCGCTCCTCGTTTTCGCCCAGCTCCATGTCATGCGCGATGTCAATGCCTAGGTCTTCGCCTGGGTCCTCGCTGTTGACGTTGTCACGATGGCTTGCTTCTGTGTGCATCTCCTCGCGCGCTTCCACCTCCGGCTCTTCTCGGTGGTCCATGGACAAGCTGCCCGCCTCGCCGTTGCGAATGGCGATGAGGTTGAGAAGTGAATCGATGGCCTGGTTGACGTCGCCGCCGTTCTCCCGCAGCACCTTGCGCAGCTCGTCCTCCTCCACGCCCTCGAACATGGCCTGCAGGACCGCCACATCTTCATCCCCGCTCGGCGGCAGCTCGTCGGTCGCCCGCGCCACCGCCACCACTTCGGCTTCCGTGTCACGATCCGAAGCAGCTGGCCGTGCTTCCAGCTCGTCGTCTGAACTCTGCGTCTCCTTTCCTTGCGCCTCTCGCTTCGGCTCTTCCGCGTCGTGGTCACGATCGTGGCCTACGGTCCGCCTCTTCTTCCTGGTCAGGCCTTCCTCCGCTTCTTCTTCCTCCTTCTCCTCCTCCTCTTCCCCGGCGTCTTCTGGCAGCGCCGCGTCCTCGTTCGCACGGCCGGGCCTGATGTCGTCGCTTTTACGCTTGCGTCTGATCCACCCGCTGGTCGGCGGCTTGGCAGGCCTCGTGGCCTCCGCTGGCGCGCTGGAATCGCTCGTTTCCATTATCACCGCATCCTCTCTCGCCTCGCTCGGAGGGACTGCGCTGCCGTCGACACTGGCAGGAGACCCTGCCTGCCACCACATCGAGAGCGGCCGGAAGTCCGGCAGCAGGCCCATCAGCCGACCACCATCGGCTCGCTCTCCCTCTTCTGCTCCCTCCTCTGCCCCCTCCGGCAGCTCAGGCGCATGGGCGAACTCGTCGATTCGCGCCTCCTTGGGTGCTTGGTCGACTCCTGGTGGGCAAACAAGATCGTCATGCCATCATTCACCAGAGGGAAGAAGGGGGACGGAGCGCGAGAGTACCTTGAGGAACGCGGAACGGACTGGAGGCGCCGGTGGGCGAGAGCTCGCGAATAGGGGAGACATTCGGTGGCGCTGGCGATGACGGGAGAGGCGGCTGGACCCGCGCCGCGTGGTCTGCCGGCTCGGAGACGAGGAGGTCGATCGCCTGTTCCACGTTCTTCTGGCATTTGACAAGGGCGGCGATGATCTCCCTCACCGACCTCTCCGGCAGCACTCGCTTCACCGCACTTATCTGCGCCACAAAGTGTTGTGTGTGTGTGTCAGTAAATTGTCATCTCCGCCCAACCTGTTGAACAGAAGAAGAAAAACGGTGCGTACGCATTCTCTGTAGTGGTCGCTCACTGAAGAGAGGAGGATGGCGTCGGCGTCCTTCCGCACACCCCCGTCCTCTTCGTCCTTGCGTTGGCCGTCTGGCTCAGTCGCAGTCAAAGGGGCATCATCGCGCATCCACCGACGGCCTTTCCTGCCTGCGCCTCCCTGTCGCCGGTCGGCCAGGGGCTCCTCCTGCTGGCTCTCCTTCACCTCCATGGACGATGGCATCCCGCCTTCAGCCACTGCGTGGTGGCCCGCTGGCGCTGCGCGCCGCTGCTGCTTGACCTGGGTCTGTTCTTGTTCGCCGCCGACGCTGATGAGGCGCAAAACGATCGGGTGGTAGTCGGGCGGCAGGCGTATCACATCGCCGTCGTTGAGGAAGTAGACTTCGCCTTTCGCCATTCCCTCCCGCTCCTCCGCGCCCCGTCTCCTCACGAACGTCGTGTTCGGCCCGTGCTGCGTAAGGAAAATAAGTAATATTTTAGTTTGCCTAAAATAAATATATTCTATTTATTTATTTATTTATTGTAATGAACAACAAAAAAAGAGGGACGTACGGCGACGAGGGCAAAGGGTTGGTCGCTGGGGGTGGCGGGGGGCAGGAAGGTGAGCACAGCCTGGCGGCGACTGCACCGCTTGTCGCTGATACCCAAGAGTGGGGAGCCGCGCCCCATCACGATGTCCGCCCCTGCCGACAGCTCCACCTCCCGCCCATCCCACAAAACCAGTTGTCCCCTCACCTCCATCTCTGGCTGTTCAGCCCCAAAAGGCCACTATTTTTTTCTTTGTTCCCTACAGATTAATTCCTAGAATTTAAAAAGAAAGAAAACAAAAAGAAAAGAGATGTGTTCGGAAACCAAGGATGGACCACAGGAGAGGAGGGACTGCGGCACCGGACGAGCCCTATGATGCCATCCGTGCGGGGTCAATTGACGGCACCGACCCGGAGCCACACGACCACGCCATCCTGCGTGCCCTGAATGCCAAGTGTACTGAGCCCCCCCCACCAATCTGCTCATCTTTCTGCTCTTACTGGTGCTGACCGCTGGCGTACAGATGATCCGTCGCAGGACCCACAAATCAGGGGCTCGGCTCGCCGCACTGTGTTCGTAGGGCGGCTCGACTTTGTGACAAACGAGGAGACGCTGCGGACCACGTTCGAGCGCTTCGGCCCCATACGCCACCTGCGCCTGGTGCGCGACATCGGTACGCCTTGTGGCGCATCAGCCCCCCCCCCCAAACAATCATCCACGACGCTCGCCTCACTCGTGCTGACTCGCGCCAACAGTGACGGGCAAGTCCAAAGGCTATGCCTTCGTCGAGTACGAACACGAGAGCGACGCACACGCGGCCTACCGGGTGCGCTTCCCTCTGGCTTGCGCTACGTACGCGGTTGGATGCGCGCCAGAGCTCGCTCGGCTCACGTTCACGATGGCAGGACATGCACGGTAAGGACATAGATCAGGCCCGCGTGCTGGTGGAGATGGAGCGAGAGAGGACCATGGCAGGCTGGGTTCCGCGGCGCCTCGGTACGCGCCGCAGCGCCGACGCCCTGCTCCGCTCGTGTGTCTTACCCATCGACACGTGTGGGACAGGCGGCGGGCTCGGGGGCAAGAAGGAGTCGGGGCAGATACGCTTCGGCGGGCGAGACCGACCATGGCGCCAGCCCCTCCGTTTCAATCAGTACGACGGCCGGCCGCCATGGCCTTTCCTACCCCCTCCTAGGCCCAGTCTGACCCTAGCCGTTGCTGCTGTTGTGGTGAGCGCAGGCTAGCGCAGCAGAGAGGCGGAATGTCGGGCGAACGCGGCGGCAGGCAGGCCGAGAGGGAGGCGTCGGAGGACCTTGCGCATAGGCAGCGCGACAGGGGCCAGGAGGCGGAGGGAGGTGACCGGCGACAGCGGGAGGAACAACGCGGGCTCGAGCGGCGCGACAGCGGCAGAGGAGAGGGCGACCATGCAGGAAGGCGAGGCCGAAGGGAGGACCCTGAGCACGAACGCAAGCGAGAACGAAGGGGGAGGGATGACCGCGAAGACGAAAGGCGGCAAAGGGACCACGCGAGTCGGGACAGAGACAGAAGAAGCACCGACAGCGCAAGAGATCACAAACGTTCCCGACGCGATACATAGCTGACACACAACGGCTCAGGTTGTTCTCGAACACGGTGTTCATTCATCGAAACAAAATGTACATACATTCACCCACGTTGAAGTGACTTCGCGCGGCGGTGTGAGTGGTGCGTTGCGTTGTACACCGCCGCTTCCCAGACGAGTTGCGTCTCTCGCTCTCTTTCTCTCTCTCCATGTCTCTTGGGGACGCCAAGCAAGGTTTTTAGTACAGCGAACGGGCGGAGAAGTCGTCAATCCTCAGGCGACAGTCTTCACGGCCAGTGATCTACGCAGGGAAAAAGGCCAACGTGAGCGATCTTGCGTGGTGGGCCACTAGGATAGGGGAGGGAAGGGAGGGCCTACCAGTCGGTGGTCATCAAAGCGGAGGGTGTAGACCTTGCCGCCCTTGTCTTCCACGGACTCGGCCGTCTCGTTGTGATCGACGCGCTGCACCTCGAACTTGCCCTGCTCCTCGTCGGCCTTGCCCCACATCGTCATCTGCGTACCGTCCTTGATGTCCCACACTACGCACCCCAGACCAGGATTAATTCAGCTCTCGACATCATCAAAAGAAAAGAATGCGAAAGAGAGAGTGTGGCACTGGCGACGAAGGGTACCTCGGAAGGACTGGTCGAAGGAGGAGGTGATGAGCATGCCAGAGGTGTCGTACTGGAGGGTGGTGATGGAGTCGGTGTGGCCGCTCAGCTCCCATAGGCGCTTGCCGGCGATCCTGTCCCACACGCCGGCCGTGCTGTCGTACGAGCCCGACACCACGTAGTTGGAGTCGGCCTGCAGGCAGCGGATGGCGTCCTTGTGGCCCGAAAACTGGGAGACGGGCGTGCACTCGCCCTCGTTGCCCGTATTGACACGCAAGTCCCAGATCTAATGCATTGGTACCAACCGCACGCAGTGTTAGCATTCGCCCCGCGTGCAGTCACGGTCAGGAGGGCAGAGAGCGACGAGAGAGTACCCTGATGTCGGCGCCGCCGGTGATGACCGTGTTCTGGTCGAGGAACTGGCTGCACCAGATCGTGTCCTGGTTGGCGGCGACACGACGCTCGCATTCGCCGGTCTCCATGTCCCACACTGGTATCACGGGGCGCGTCTGTGAGTCACAGCGCCTGATACGACGGAAATGGCTGGAAATCGACGTACGGCGAATGAAGGTATCGGTGGAGCTGCTCACGACCTTGTTGCCCATTGCATCAAGTCCCCAGATTGCCCTGTAAGAACCCAACGGTTAGTTCAGCTTTGATTGGATGGGGGGAGGGCTAACAGTGAAAGAAGAGGCTGGCGGGCGGGTCGTACGAGGCGTGACCGCGGAGGGTGTTGAGGTTCCTGCCCGTCTTGACGTCCCACAGACGCAGGGTGCCGTCGTACGAGGCCGAGATGGCGGTCGAGCCCACCAACTACGCGCATTGGACCAATCCCACACCCGGAATTTGTGTTAATTAAAGTTTGGTGTGGCAATGCCACTTCCTGTCTCGCGATGTGGGTGGTGGACGGTGGCGCATACCTTGATATTCCACACGGCGTACTGGTGGCCGGTAAGGCTGCGCAGAGGGGCGCCAGAGTTGATGTCCCACACCTGCACGGTGTGGTCGCTGCTGCCCGTCACGATGTGCTCGTCGTCGAACGCCAGGCAGAAGACGGCGGCCGTGTGCTGCTTGGGCAGCAGACGTCTGCGGAAGGCGGCCTTGCGCCAGTTGCCCCTGCGTTGACAATACATGCGTTAACCACCTGCCGCGTCCTTCCGCAGATTTCGTTTTGACGGCGTGGAGCGACGAGTGCAAGTGGCGTACTTGGTCTTCTTCTGGGCGAGCCAGACCGACTTCCAGCGGGACTGACCCGTCGCCCTTTCCCGATCGGCCTCCTTGCTCGAAGCTACACCGATACAAAAGAACGAATGTCACTTACGCTGGCAAAGAACGAAAGCGACGGTAAAGCGAGAATCAAAGAACGAAAGCGACCATCAACCCGCCAATGGAGAAGGAGGGTGTGGTGTAGACGTACCGGCCAGGAGGGGAGTGTAGTGCTTGAGGAGGGCGTGGGCCTTACTATGCGAGCGGCAACCGCGCACCACCTCCTGCTTCCACAGAGTCTCCTCTGTTGAACAAAGCCCATGGAAATGAGTTGGGCCGAGCTTCAGCAGAGCAACAGCGGAGAGAAAGAGTACCTTCGGCGAGGTGGCGCCAGCGGTGGCAGGTGGAGGCGACGGTCAGGAGCTCGCGGGAGTCGAGGTAGGAGAAGATGAGAACGAACACCTCGTTGGGCAGCACCTCGATGTTGTTGGTCGCCCCGACAAGTCCCCCGCCGAAGCCCGTCGCATAGGCGTAGTCGGCGAGGTCCGCGTCTTCGAGCATCTGGTCGCCATCTTCTTCGAGCATGGGATCTACGATGGACATGGGGTCGGAGCCGAGATGGTGATGGTGGAGGGGCGGAGGGAGGGAGGAGAGGCGGAGGCCCTTGAACTCGACGTGCTGCAGGTCGACCTTGACCTCGGCGTCGATGAATTCATCTGTAGAGCAGCCGTCGTCGAAGTAGTGCGAGTGGAAGTGAGAGGGAGCAAACATCCTGCTCAGCTATGTTATGTTGGAGTCCCGGAAGTAGATGAGGCTGATGTGCTGATGAAGTCAAGCTGCGCGGAGCAGCGAAGAAGAAGAAGATGGTGCTTTAACGAAGGGCGTGAAGAGACGGGGTGGGTCTTCCTCTTCGTTAGAAGTTGGCGTGAGAGTATGGAGGAGAGAGAATGGTGCGCAGCGCGAAGAAGCCAACAGGTGAAGCTGAGAGTCTGCAGAACGACCAGCGGTCCAACCTCCGCCACTCTTGTTGTACGGGCCACCTTCATTAATTTTCTCCCTTCTCCGGCATTCGTCGCATGCTTGCCTCGTAGCTAGGGCAACACCGCTGAAGACGAAAGATAAGGGAGCGCTCACGATTTGCTCGTGACACAAATGGACACTCCGATCAAGACGAGAGCCATGCCTGCGAGTGTAGCTGGAGCAATCGATAGATGAGGAAAGTGAGTGAGAGCGGGATGAAAAAACGAAAGTGCGTACATCGATTAACCCCGCGAGTTTCGCCGAGCAGCTGGCTCGTCACGGTGGTGAAGAGGAAGGTGAGCGAGTTGGTGATTGGCACCACCAAGGATATTTCTGCATGAGCTGAGTGAGCGAACCACGAAGTCACGCGAGGGATGGGGGGGGATCTGAGGTACCAGCACTTCCCAGAGACCAAAAAAATACCACGGAGCCGCACATGTTGAGCAGAAATGGAACTAGGTACTGCGCAACGCACAACAATCTTAATCTCAAATCCCGAATTGCGCGCCTGTGTCAATCACCACCTACCTGCCATCGTGTGAAAAGAAAGAAGGTCTCGGCAAGGAACTGCATGACCGGGTGGGAACGCTTCGGCAGATCGGTGACGCCCTTGCTGCCCAGCTTAATGAGTGGGTTGGTGCAGCCCCACAGCATGCCCACGGCAACAAGCCAGAGCGAAGAGGACGCCCCTGCACCTCTCCCAGGTAAGTTCAAAGATGAAATGATGCATGGTGGCATGCACCATCAATTGCGATTGAAAGCATGGGCGGGTACAGAAAGGGAGCACGGATTCCATCTGCACGCGCTGCTGATCGCTAGCAAAAAAGATGAATGAGCGGTAGTGTAAAAGAGCACGCAAGTTTGTCGCAGCATCCCACCACTTCCAGCGGTTGCGAAAGCCCCAGTAGCTTAGTTGGTAGAGCGCTGTGCTTATAACGCAGAGGTCGTGAGTTCGACCCTCACCTGGGGCAAGCACATTTTTCGGCGCAGTTGGACTGGCTCCCAGCTTCTATTCAAGCAACCGAAAGATGGAAGGCACGAACACCCTGCCACAGGAGCTGTGGGACCACATACTGTCCTTCCTCACCACGCGTGTACGTGGCTATTAATCTTTGCTTTGCTTTTGTTTTTCTTTCGCTCAAAAGAAACATGTGTGTCGTTCTTTGCGGGGGGGGGGCAGCACGACGTGGCTGTGGCGGCGTTGGTGTGCCGGGACTTCCACTCCATCGTCCGTGCCAATGCTCAACTCTCCGAGGTGCTGTCATGTTCCTGTCCTTTTGTTTTGCCCTTGGTGGTGTGATGGTTGCGCTCACGCCACGCCAGGTCTTGACCCTGCCCACCTTCGAAGAAGTCGAGGGTAGTGAAGTGCTCATAGACGAAATCGACCGACGTGCACGCTTCCCAGGTTCCCACACGCGCTATCCCTCAGTGGACTCCAAGGTCTACGCCTGCGTGCGTGCCAACCCCAACGCCACGACTGCGGTGGTGCACTTTCTCATCGACTGTGACCCCAGTACGCACTCAGTACCCCACAGAAGTTGGTCCGATCTCGCGTTGAATGCTCACCCCCAAACATCCAGGCTACTATTTCTGTTTGGCAGTCACTACACAAAGCGACTACGCGGCATACAACAAGACCCGCCAGGAGGCAGAAGGAGGCGGACAGATGAAGAAAAAGTCGAAGAAGTGGTACTCGTTCCTTGGCCTGAGCAAAAAGGAAGAGAAGCCAGAGCATGGACTATCGGTCCTTTTTCCGGCGGTCTCGTGGTTATCACAGGCGCGGCAGAGCGTCTCCTTCATGGCAAGCTACTATCACGATGGGGACATCCACGCCAACGGCAATCACGCTCCCTTCAAGTACACGTGTTACCTCTTTCGTGTTGACGCTCCGCATGGCATGCGCACTCATGCCAATCTCAGTGCAAAGGATACGGAGACGGCGCAATTCACAAAAGGCGACATCATCACCGTACAAGTTGGCCTGCGTGATCTCAAGACAGCGACGTCAAGTGCATCGGGATGGGCCGAGTACGTGCCGCTCTACCCACAAATTGGCTGCCTAGCCTGAATAACTTACAAGGTTCACCTGGCGCATGGCAGGGTGATCACTGTAACGGAAACGCATTCCAATCGCCGCAATCACCACGACGTGCACCCCTACGTGATCTTCTACAAGAACTTCAACATGGTCTATCAGCCCTTGGTGTGCACCACCCCTCCGGCTCCCTTCTTGAAGCATCCCGGCAGTCACTCACTGGCGCCTTCCCTTTTGTAGGTGTTCCCGCATGTGGCGGGGGCTTCGGCGTGGCCGCTGCGCATTTGCGCGTTCTTTACAGCAAAGGATGAAAGTGTGCAGATCATCGCACCGCCGCCTGAGAAGCTGCCCTTCTGTCCGCTCCTACCGACCGGGCGATTCTCCCCCCTCTTGATTCTTTCAATTTTTCAGTTTTCGTCCAACCGGTTCGGTAACGGACCTTTTTCGCGCCAAAATGAAGGGCGCCCAAACACAACGCCAACCTGAGTTGGCGCAAGCTTGCAGATTGGCTACAAGAGTGATTAGAAAGAAGGCAAGGGCTCCAGAACATGCTTCGATCAAAGCGGCTCAGAAACGAAGATCCCACCAGCGCAGGGGTGCCACCCTCACCCGCGCCATCTCGCTCATCGACGATGACGCCCCTCAGGGCGAGCTTCACACCCATGAAGCGGGCGAAGAAGTACGAGATAGGCGAGCAAAAGGAGCTGATTGATGTGTTCCTTCGTGTGCGTCCCGTGTCGGAAGGCCAAAAGTCCATGCTCATCGACTCCACCACCACTTCCATTGTTGTGCCGACCAAGGTACGAGCTCTGTAGGTTCACATCGATAATCATTTGCGCTCCATTTTTACATTTTCATCTTCGCATCGAGCAGGACCGCACCGAGCAGACCACATTCTCGTTCAACGAAGTGTTCACCGAGGACGCGAATCAAGAGAAGGTCTTCGAGCGCGTGGCACAGCCCCTCGTCACCGATTTTCTCGAGTCTGATCGCAATTGCTTCCTATTTGCCTACGGCAACTCCAATGCAGGTACGTTCTCACGATCCTTGCCTCCGAATGCTTGCCCATTAGTGAAAGACTAATTTGTTATCCTGTGCAGGCAAGACGTATACGATCTACGGCCAAGATGAAGAGGAAGGTATACTGCCTCGGGTTGTCAAGCAGATCCTCGCTCAGGTCCGCCCGCAGCTGCGGAAGAAGCAGATGTTCCTGCTTGCGAGCTTCGTGGAGGTCTACGGCGAGTCTTTCTACGATCTCCTCAACCAGCGCGAGAAGCTGAAACTCAAGGAGGCGGCCAACGACAAGGGCACCTACTTTGGCGGCGTGTCGGAGCAACCGATCGGAACCATGGAGGCCGCCACTCAGGTGGTGGAGCAGGGCCTCAAGAACAGGCAGGTGGCAGGCACCCAGCTCAACCACGACTCGTCGCGGTCGCATTCACTGTTCACCATCAAGCTGGTGAAGATCAACCCGGGCTACACACTCGAGATGGTCAGGAACAAGGCGCCCAACTGTACTACGACAGTCCAGTTCTGCATCGTCGATCTCGCCGGCTCCGAGCGAGCCAAGCGCACACAGAACACCGGCACCCGCCTCAAGGAGGCCGGCCACATCAACAACGCCCTCATGACCTTCCGTAAGTGCGTCGATGCCATCGTCGCCATCCAGCGCGGTGCCACCAACATAGTACGCCCCCCCCCTTCCGTCCAAGCTTCTCGGCATTACCGCTTACCTCGTGGGCGGTGTGCTTTCCATTTGACTGTTTTGCAGGTCATCCCGTACCGTGAGTCGAAGCTGACGCAGGCTGTGCGAGACTTCTTCATCGGCCAAGCCAAGGGCCGGATGATCATCAACATCAGCCCCGCTGAGGAGGACTTTGACGAGACCATCCCCGTTCTGGACTTTGCCAACACGGCTAAGGAGGTGAGCACCAACATGAAGCGAGCCGGACGAGTGCCCGCTACGCCTATGTCGGTGGCCCGCCCTGCTGCCCCGAGCGCTGAGCTGGGTAACGCCCGCGGGACGATCGAAGAGCTCACGCGTAAGCTGGAGGAGATGCACCAGCGCCTCTACGACAAGGACGTCGAGTTGGCCAACAAGGAGATGGAAGTGAGGGACGAGTGCACGTCGGTGATGGCCAAGCGACTGCAGGAGATGGAGGTGATGGGCCGCGAGAGCGTCGAGCGAGCTCGGGCCTTCGCCGAGGACAAGTACGAGCAGAAGATTGCCATCCTCAGCCAGTTCATCCAGTTCCAGGACTCGCAGCCGCAACAGCCGACGCAGTCGACCAAGCCCGCTCTCGAGGAGCTCGCCGCGCAGATGGACGCCAACCACTGGAAGTGCCAGTACAAGGAGGTACGCGACCACGCGGCCCTGATGTTCTCTCATTGCATGTACGACCGGCTAACTTTGCGAAATGCTCAGCTGGAGCAAACAGTCGCGGCCAAGGACAAGACCATCAAGTCGTTGCAGATTCAGCTGATGGACATGGAGAAGTACCGCAAAGAGTTGGTACGTGCCGCTGCTCATCTTCTGTATGTTCATGCAACTCGCCTCACACGGCGACGTGACTCGGTCACAGAAGTCCTGCCAGGCCCAGCTGGCGGAGCTTAGGAAGGGCACGGCGACCGTCGGACAGTCCACGCCCACGCGCCTGTCCCCCATTCCCACGATCGTCGTCACACCGCCCAAGGAGGACACTGTCACCGACCTCCGCTCCGAGGAGACCCTGTCGGACGACGATGCCTTCCAGCAGTCAAGCAAGCGCGCTGGCACCGCCAAGAGGGGAGCTGCGGCTCACGACAGCCCCTACGAAAGCAAGACCGCCAAGCGGAAGAGAGACGGCCAGCAGAAGACGCGGAAGCACGTGTCCGACGATTCGTCTGACGACTCGAACGTGGAGTCGGCATCGGAGGACGAGAAGGAGACGCGGAAGCCGAAGAAGGCGGTGAAGAAGGTGGCCAAGACCGCCGCCAAGAAGACTGCCGCCAAGAAGGCCACCAAGGCGCCAGCGAAGAAGAAGAGGAAGAGCGAGGAGAGCGTCAGCGACGAGATGGACGAGGAGGAGCAGGCATCGAGCGACGATGAAGAGGCCTCCTCCTCGGGACAGAAGCACAAGAAGGGCGGAGGCACCCTCATCAGGCAGAAGGCCAAGCAAGCCAGCAACCTCTTCCGGGACGCCTTCACGCCCGAGAAGAGGCTCAAGAAGAAGATTGAGGAGTCTCCTTTGGTACGTACCTCCTTCTCAAGCCCACTTCCTGGTCCGACCCGACCTAACATCCATCCACTTTGCACTGTGCAGAAGCTCATGGAAGATTCGTTTGACAAGGAGAACGCGCCCTCCAAGGTGAAGCCCGCGACCGTGGCCAAGCGCACTCTCGGCCGACGCACCAAGCTCGTCAACTGAACAACTTCAGCTGCCATCTCTCCACACCATTCGATGCACACCATCGCCACACGGCCAAGGTTGGCCCTCAGGCCGGCGGCGAAGGGTAAGGTCAACGACCCCCTCCATGTACATAAACATTGATTCACACACCAGGACACAATTAGTGAACCGCGGTCACATGGCGCGTGGAGGGATCCAATGGGTGAGAGTGAACCGGAGCCACGCCGAAGAAGGGGATCCCTCGCAAGGCCAATCATTGCGCGGTTGTGATTGTTGCGGGGGTGGTGTTCGTACAACCTTGATGTTGGGTGATCGTCCTGCAGCTCCCACTCACATGGCGCCGAGTGGCGATCCTTTCTTCTGACCCTTACCAGCCCTAAGGCCACTTCGCATCCGACCCACCGGCACATCAAGTCCACCACCGCCACTTGTACCATAACCACTCCACCATCTGACTGACTGACAACATGACTCCTCCTCTGGGCCGCCTGCGACATTGGCAGCGGTCGGCGCTGGCCGCCATCGCCGTACTGGCCCTAGTCCTGCCTGCAGCCCTGGCCCTCGCCGGACTGGGCGAAGTGGCGACGATGAACTGCCCCTGCACTTCTACCACGCCTCCCTCTCGGAGGGTTCCGGCCTCCTCCAAGAGGAGCGGGTCAGCACCATCGAGAAGCCGGTCTACATCCCCTTGGACGAGCGGCAGGACACGGAACGGAAAAGGGCCTCTGCGTTCCGGTTCGCGTTCACGCATCTGTCGCCCCGCAAGTCGCGGTTCATCCTCTACCCGCAGTCGTTCTCACAGATGCCGGGGTGCAGTTCGACCAGGGCGCCCTCATCTCGACCACTGCCGACGGGTTCGACAGTTCGTTCGCCTCCAGAACAGGCTTCTGGATGGTCGGCGTGGCAAGTCCTCTTTCAGCGGAGCGGCGGTACGTGGAGACATGAATTCCTGGCTTACCCGCAACACTCTTGATCAAAAGTGGTGAATGGTGGTATTGCAGAAGTGGACCGAATACAACCTACATGGCGACGTGGGACCTTCGCCTGTCCTACAACACCAATG
>NW_004457296.1:13764-15185 GCF_000313135.1 Acanthamoeba castellanii str. Neff | reverse complement strand
CGTCTACCTGCTCTATCGTTTGGTTGAAGGACGGGTGCGTGCACGCGCAACCGCCCTAACGTTGGGGTCCTACTTCTTTTTTTTTATTAAATTAGGTTCGAATACTGCACCTTAGTCTTACTTACACACACAAGAGGGGAGAGGGAGAGAGAAGTGAAGGACGAGAGATAGGTGATAGAGAGAGAATCTTGGCTTCGGCGGAAAGCATCACTGCCCCTCCACGACAGCTTCTTCGGGGGCGGCGGAGGCCGGCGGAGGGGTGGGCGGCACTTCATCGGGCATGTCGGCAGCCGGAGCGCTTGTTTGCTGCTGCTGCTCTGCGTTGTTGTTGCTGCTGCTCTCGCCGCCCTCTGATGATGCAAGCAGCGCTGACAGCGGCGCCAGGTGCTGCTGCTCCACGACCGTGTGCGTGCTCTCAGGCGGCGGACTGGCAGCAGGTGGCTGGGCGGCGGCGGGGGTCGTGGGTGCGCTGAGGTGTTGTTGCTGCTGCTGCTGTGCGTCATGAGGCGGAGCGTGGAAGCTGAGGTTCAACAGGCCAGGCACGAGAGTGGAGTAGGCTTGTGCCAGCAACCGATTCAACTCGTCGACCTGGTTCAGCATGACGGAGGACATTCTCGTGAGGGTGGCCTACAGAAGAAGAAGAGGACGGGAAAGGGAGAGGGGGGGGGAGGGAAATACCTTGTCAGAAGTGCGCAGGAGGTTCTTGAAGTCGTCGTTTTGCTTGATGAAGAAGCTCAGCCGACTCTCGAGTTCGCGTATTCGCACATCGTTGGAATACACGGTCTGCTTGAGCACCTTGTTCTCGGCGTCAAGTTCGTTGTTCTTCCGCTCGAGGCCACCAAGGTACTCCTTCTTCCGCTGACGCGACAGAGCAGCCGACTGACGGTTTTGCAACAGTCTGCATCCAATCGCCCATTTCATCAAACATTAGTGATTCAGAGAGTTACCGATTTGCTTCTCTCTTGAAAGACGGAGAAGTCCGAGGAGGAGGAGGAGGAGGAGGAGGTGCCGTACCGTCGTTGCCTTTTCTTGTCCCTTTCCTCTCCGCCTTCGCCATCTTCTCCATCCTCTGGCGCTGGCCGTGTTCGCGACAGGCCTTCGGGCGACACACTCCGCTTGACGCCCTCGTGGTGAAGATGGTGCCCATTCGCTGGCGAATTCTGCGAATCGCCGCCTGATGAGCGTCCCCCGTGCTTGCGGAGGTCGCGAAGAGGGGCGCCGACTGCGAAGCAATGGTTTGAAGGGCGACCATGTCGACCAATCCGTCATGCACATAGTGCGGGTGCTGCTGATGTTGATGTTGATGCTCCTCGGCGACCACCGACTGCTGCGTGTTCTCTACATTGAGGTCCGGTGCGCTATCCTCGTTCATCGGCGTGGGGTTCTGAATCTGCTGCTCGGTCTGCATGACGAGGCGACCG
>NW_004457296.1:0-8331 GCF_000313135.1 Acanthamoeba castellanii str. Neff | reverse complement strand
GCCTGGCCATTTTCACGTTATGCAGAACTCGACGGCCCACTGGGTGGAAACAGTCACTGGTGCATGCAACCCTCTAGACTCCCACAAACAGTAAGCGGCGCTAACGGTGACTTTTATGGGAGCTGGGTGTGCCGCCACAGGACTGGGTGCAACCGGCGTAGAGTTGTTGGTGGCGTTCGTGCCCGCAACGAGCCGCCCTCAGCAGGTCAACCCGCTGGTGCCGCTCCTTCAGGTGACCTACGTCGAGAACCCCTCCGCAGAGGCGGATGGGGTGGGCCACCGTGCCGACTTCGATCTGTGCCTGGAGGCCGGCGCGAGCGTGGCGGAGCACGCCCAACAGCTGCTGGGCCTGATGGCTGCCGGCGCCTCGCGTGCCTACACGCCCAAGCTCTTCCTGCAGGGCAACGTGGACTTTCAACTCACTCGTGGTGATCTGGGAGTGTCCCTCTGATCGTCAATGTTGTCCACACAAAATAGGTATTAGCCCACGGGTCACCCGCCACGTCTGCGGCTTTGGTGAAGAGAAAAAAATAGCCAACGGGAAATCAAACGTCGCAGGCCCTACTTCGCCTAAAAGAGGGTCTCGCGCGGACGGTGTTGTTGCCGCGGGAGAGGACAAAGTTGTAGAGAGAGCGAGTTTTGGAGCCGAGGCCGCCACAGGTTAGAAGCACAAAAGTCGACTAGAAGCCGTCGAAGGCACTCACCGCAGCGCCTTTAAGCCATGTTCAGCAGCAGCAGCAGCAGCAGCAGCAGAAGTAGCAGCAGGCAGGACTTGTCCTCTGGTGCCCCCCCCCCCCGGGGTCCATTTTGGCTTTTGGTTTTGTTGTTGTTGTTGTTGAGCTTAACATGTGCGTGCTTTCTTTCTTTTTCTGCTTGCAGCCCCCTCCTCCCCGTCGCTGTCGACATCGCCACCGTCGTCGCCGGCGGTAGCGGCCAAGAAGCCCAAGCGGCAGTACTCGGAGGCCACCTGGCCCGACCCAACGGCACCGCCTCACGCCTCGCCGCAGGTGGACGATGTCTCGCGGCTCAACGCCACCGACGTCGAGCGCGTGTTCGAGGTTCGCACGCCGGCCGACATCAAGGCCATCCTGCGCTGCGCCGCGGCAGAGGGCCGGCAGGTGTCGGTGCGCGGGACACAGCATTCGATGGGCGGCCACACCATCGCGCCCGGCGGCTTCGTGCTGGACATGCGCCACTTCGACCGCCTGGCCTATGATCCGGCCACGGAGCTCGTCTCCGCGGGCACGGGAGCCCACTGGACCGATCTCATCCACTACCTCAACCAGTTTGGCCTCTCGCCGCGCACGATGCAGAGCTACTCGAGCTTCTCCGTGGGCGGTACGGTGAGCGTCAACGCGCACGGCATCACCACCGACCACTGCCTGGCTGAGTCGATCGTTAGCTTTACCCTCATTACTGCCGACGCGCGCGAGGTGGTGTGCAGCCGCACGGCCGAGGCCGACGACGCGCGGGAGCTGTTCTCGCTGGCCATCGGCGGCTACGGCCTGTTCGGCATCATCACCGAGGTCATGCTGCGGGTCAACCCCAACCTCCACCTCGAGCTCGACCTCCTGCGTGTGGCCCCGAAGGACTTTGGGCGCGTCTACCGGAGCCTGCTCGCCGCCGATCCGGACAAGGGCGGCGACGTCGACATCAAGATGGCCCGGCTGGACATCACCAACCTGGAGCACATCGAGCTCTACGTGTTCCGGCGGGCCTCGCCGGTGCAGACCGTGTCGCCGCTCGATCTCAAGCCGCGCGAGATGTCGCTCAGCTCGCGACTCATCTACAAGTGGCTGGCGCCCACGCTCCAGGAGCTGCGGTTCACCGTTGAGCGCACGCTAGGCACCGCCTTCGACTGGAGCCAGACCAACGAACGCAACGCGCTCATGTACGAGAGCGCGGTGCCGCTCGCGCGCCTCTATTCGCCCCTGCTCCACATCGATGACACCTTCATCCTACAGGAGTACTTCGTGCCACAGAAGTCGTTTCTGCGGTGGGTCGAGCAGGCTAAGCCTATCTACCGCCGCATCGCGCAGCACTCGCTCGTGAGCCTCCTCAACACCACCATCCGCTTCGTGCACCACGATACCGAGACCGCGCTGGCCTACTCCCGCAGCCCCGAGGGCGTCTACGCGTTCGTCCTCTACTACCGCATCCGCCGCACGGCCGAGGCCGATGAGGCGCTCCGGCGGTTCCACGAGGAGCTCACCGAGGTCACGCTCAGCGTGCGCGGCACCTTCTACCTGCCCTACCGCCACCACTACTCGTTCGAGCAGCTGGAGCAGGCCTACGGGCGCGACACGCTGCTCAGCTTCCTCGAGCGTAAGGAAAAGTATGACCCGGGCTGCCTCTTCTCCTCCCTGTGGCTTCGCAAGTACGGCTCGGCCTACGCCTCCGACGCCTACCGCCAGCTCATCCTCAGCTCCAAGTCGGCTTCCCGCGCTGCCGCCTCCTCGCTGCTGACGTCGGCAGGCAAAGTCGACGCGTCGTTCGAGATGCCCCTGGTGAGCGAGCGCCGCACGGACTCGTACCGGCGCCTCTTCCACAACGCCCTGTTGCGGCGCCAGTTCTTGGAGGAGTTCCTCGTACACGTATTCAACATCGAAGACCCCAGCACCCTCTTCCGGCTCATCTCCCAGGCCGTGTGGGAGCCCGACAACGTCACCGACCTCGACGTCTACGCCCACCTGCAGGCTGCCCTCGCCACGTACGCACCGCACCTGCTACTCACAATCTCCTCTCAAACTAGTTTGGGCCTGACGGGCGGGCGGCTCTGACTGTGCGGTTTGGAACCAGGGAAAACGCGGGTCCGGTCAACATGCTGAAGAAGACGTGGCGCCAGCTGAAGCAACTGCGGGAGCAGAAGGACGAGATTGCCCGAGAGACGGTCTCCATCATGTCGCGACTGGGCAAGATCGGCCAGTTGCACGACTACGTGAGCATCGGCGACAACGGCAAGATGGTGCTGCCTCTGCGCGAGGCGCTTGGCATGCGCGGCCAGGTGTGGGTCGTGCACGACGTGCGGCCCGAGAGCTCGGAGATCCCTGTCGTGCTCGAGCGCGGGAGCGTGGAGCCCCTCGGCCACTTCGTGCTTGTGGACTACCAGGACGTGACCACGCCGGGCTGGGCGATCCCGGACGAGTCGGCCGACCTCGTCACCATGAACCAGGGCCTTCATCACCTTCCGCAGACCGACATCATGAAGTTCCTGGGCGAGGTGCGTCGTATTCTGCGCCCAGGCGGCCTCTTCATCGTCCGCGAGCACAACGCCCGACCTGTCACACCTCCCAGCGTACCAGCCCCTTCCCTCTCCCATTAATCGTAAGTTCAAAAATTAGTCTAATCCTCTCTTCTCTTGTATGGCTGGTGTATATTCCACACTGGAACAGAAGGGACAGGCGCCCACGAGCGAGCTCGACCTGATCCCGATGCTCGACTTGGCCCACAGCGTGTTCAACGCGGTCACCGGGGTCTCCCTGCACGACGAACGCAACGAAGTGCGTGCGTTCCGCTCGGTGCTGGCGTGGCGCGAGATCATCGAAGCGGCTGGCCTGGTGGACACCATGGTGTACGAGGTGCAGGCCGACGACCCGACCGTCGACGAGATGATGTGCTTTTACAAGCCGCCCTTCACCCACTACGGCCCGCGAGACGACCTGCCTGAGCTCTCCGAGCTTCAGCTACCGGCTCCGCCCCCGTTCGTACCGGTGCTGGCCAACCTGTTCAAGCAGATCCCTGCCACCGCGCTCGACGTCCTGCGCACGACGATCGAGGGTCTCATCACTAACCTGCCCTCGCTGGCCAGCACACTGCTAGCCTACGTGGGCACCACCACCTCGCCGGGCGCGTCCCACGTCATCAAGCAGGCCATCGACCGTCTCACGGCCGAGGTCGCCACGTGGCTGGAGCGCTTCCGCCCCTTCATCGAGTCCTCCGACAGCGGCGACGACGCGGCCCTCAACTTCCTCCCTCCCGAGCTGTTTCTCATCGTGCCGGCCCTCAACAAGCGGGTTGCGCTAGGAACCGCCTCGCCCATGGAGATGGTCGCAGCCGCCATCCTGCACGACCTCCAGGTCGCCTTTGCTGCTGGACCGGCGGCGGCGGCGGACGACAACAAGGAGCTCAGCGAGTCAGCTCCTGCCAGCATCTCCACGCGCGGCTTCACGTCCGTCGACGTGACACAGAAGCTCACCACCCTCACGCGCGCCCTGCCTGGACTCCTTGAGCAGAGCGTGCTCGACGATATCGAGGTGCCACCGCTGGCCCAGCGCGCCATTCGCTCCTTCCTTGCCGCCTCCGCGTCGGCCAAGGAGTACGAGGCCGCCACCAGTGGTGTCGAATCACCACATGCCAAGACCGAGGACCGGTTCCTGCCCATCGGCGAGGGGGCAGTGAAATACCTGGACCTCCAGGCCTGGAAAGAGCTCTCAACCGCGCTGGACGAGATCACCAAGCGCCGGGTAGCGCCTCCACCCCTCCACGCCATCATCGCGGCGGCCGGGGCCAAGGAGAGCCTGCGCGGCACCGACAGCGCCGCAGTATGGGCTCGCGCCCTGTCAGCTGTGCTCGGCTCGCCGCTGGTCTACCTCACCCGCGCGCTGGTCTTCCAGTTGAGGCTGGTCGGCATCGACGGCGTCTACAAGGCCTGGGATCTCGCCCAAAAGCGGCGCAAGGCGACGCAGTGCGAGGCGCTCGCAGGTGCGGAGGACGAGGAATCGGCGAATCCGCTACTCGAGGCTCTCCGCCCGTTCACGGAGCCCCCTACCAACGACGCTGTCATGGAGGAGGGCCACTTCGTCGATGTTCATAACGTGGCCGAGGTCGTGTCGGCCACCTTCGGCTACACGAGCATCACGGCCAGGCCCACCGACGTGACCGCGATCATCGCCCGCCGGCTCAAGAACAACACCCTGCGGCTGGCCGACCTGTCATCGTCTAAGCTCCAGAAGCAGCGGGAGGTGGTGCCTCTTCTAGGCTTGGACCGGCTCCGCAAGGCGGTCACGCTCAACGTCTCTGAGCTGAAGATCCGGTACCGGCCGGTGCTGGAGACCGACCCCACCTACCAGCGCAAGGTCGACGAGTTGCTCCTCCAGCTTTCCGAGTCCGGCTGGGTCAAGCCGCTCCACCGAAACGACGGCCATTTCACCTGGTTCAAGCTCCCCGAGTGGATGCAGGTACTTTACCTTTAGCGCACGCACGCACGCACGCACGCACGCACGCACGCACGCACGCACGCACGCACGCACGCACGCACGCACGCACGCACGCATCTGAGTTTGTTGTCATCATGGAGCTCACGTCGCTTTGGGGGTTGTTGGCCAGGTCGAGATGGTGCAGATCTTCGGTGAGAGCATGAACCACACGCCGTGGTACCGCTTCCCGTTCATGCCGTTCATCAAGCTCTACTTCGAGGTTCTGCTCAAGGAGGTGGGCATCGTGCGGTCCGAGCACGGACTGGTCAAGGCTCTGTTCAGCAACGCCTTCCTGACCGACCTCATACCGGGCGTGGTCATGTTCGGCCTGTTCCTCCAGCTGCAGCTCCTCGCGCTGCCGGTCAAGTCGATCGGCGGCGAGGAGTACACGCCGGAGCTCATGGTCGAGCAGGTGGTCCTTCTCACCCCGCCGGCGGCCGCTTCATCGTCGCAGCCCATCGCGTGGCGCAAGATCGACAAGCGCATTTCGGCCCAGCAGGTGGCCGAGGGCGAGGGGCTCTACATTCTCACCGTGCCCACCTTCAAGCCGCTCACCGAGATCCTCCGCAAGATCGCCAGCAAGCTGCCGCAGAGCCAGGTGCTGGAGATCTCCAACCAGCGCGTCGTCCAGGTGAAGGTCCTCCTGCCGGCCAGCAGTGCCGAGACGGACGAGGACGAGGCGGCGCTCCAGGCCAAGCTGGGGGCGATCACCGGGTGCGCGGTCATGTTCACCTACCGCTTCCCGGTCGACGGCTCGTCCGCGTCTTCGCGCCCACGCCTGTGCGTCTCCCTGCGCGTCGCCACGCTCGCCGTCGTTCGCCTCTTCCAGGTGTGCGCCCAGCTTGGGGTCTCCGTCGAGCAGGTCTACGACTTCTACGCCTGATGATGATGGCGTCGTTTGTTTCCCGTGCTTCCCACTGGGCCACGACGTGGCGCCAGCAGGGAAAATAGACAAAATAAATATTAATTAGACTGTCGTTTCTTTCTACGTGCGTGCACGGACAACATAATGGAAGAAGCCGGCAGCACAGCTTCTCCGGCGACGAGGAAGAAGAGTGCGCTCTACACACGGACGGGCGATAAAGGTACTCCTACAGTGCATGGTGGTGGACCCGGGTGGTTCACGAACGATTTGGAAACGAATTTTAAAATTAAGATCAAGATTTGTGATACCATGCCAAACGAGATCTCTTACGGTGGTGGCTCATCAGGTGAGTCGAGTCTGTACACCGGAGAGCGACGAGCCAAGGACGATGCCATCTTTGAAGCACTCGGCACCATCGACGAGCTCAACTCGCACCTAGGGTATAGGACTTCTTTTCACCGGCGGCGTGCTGACAGACAGCACACGTGCTCCCCCCTACCCTCATGACTCGAGCGGTGCCGATGACACGCACGCGCACTCATGCACGCAGGGTAGCAAGCGAGTACTGCAAGCTGGCGGACAACGGCCTGCACGTCTACATCGAAGAGATACAGGCCCGGCTGATGGACGTTGGCTCTGCCGTGGCAACTCCAGAGACTTCGGCTACTGAGCCGCAAAAGGGTGCGCGGCGTGTCATCCCTCCCGATCTTTCCAGCAGCACCACCGTAAGTGAGTCTCACTCTTTCGGGGGGGGGGTCTCGACTTTCTTGGCAGCCAAAATGGCCTTTGGTATGGAGTACACAGAAGCCCTCGAAGAGTGGATCGACCTGCTCGACGGGCAGCTCCCCAAGCTCACCAGGTTCATTCTGCCCGTACGCACGCCCTTTCGGCTCGGCCCACCTTCCGCAGCAGTGGCATCATCCTCGCTCTCTCCTATTTTTTGGGCTGTGTTGCGTGCAGTCTGGCGGCATGAGCAGCGCACACTTGCACGTAGCCCGATCGGTGTGCCGGAGTGCGGAGCGGCGAGTCGTGACGCTGGTTCATCTCCGAACGACGGACTCGTCGGTCGCTTGTTATCTCAACCGGTAAGGATGTCGACCACTCACATGCATCTCCGCCTATTTTTACTCATTCCTTGTGTGCTGTTGTGACGGACGTGTGTGGTGGTGGCGTGTGCGTGTACGCCACAGGTTGAGCGATTTTCTCTTTGCCGCGGCAAGGTGCGCCGCAATGAAGGATGGCAGGGAGGAGACTACCTACAAAAAGGGTGAAGGCAAGAAGGTTCGACCTGTCCAAGCAAACGAGTAAAGTGAAGCTGCCTGTAAGAGCACACCGGTGAACATAAAATCACCTAAGGTGACTTACAACGCTCCCTTCCTGGAAGTGCCGCGACCTCAAGGCCCTGTTGCTGCGAGCGCTCGCTACGACGACATCACGCTGCCCAAGTTCAACTCGCGCGCGCGGCGTTGCAGTCAGCGAGCTGTTCCAAAAATTTCAGCTGAACAAAACGTTTGGCCCTGGCCCACTTTTTTACGCGGCAGCAAATGGAGACGGCACGCAAGTACAAGATAATCTTTGTCCACGTCGATGAAACGCCCCATTCGGTTCTGTTGGATCTCGAAGTCGAGTCGGTTGATCAATTGACCAAGGCGATCCTGAAAGAAGTCGTTGATGCTGCGGCCAAAACAGTTTACATCGTGGAAGAAGGAAAAACCGGTCTCCGTCCCCTCATCGACCTCCCGACGGGTCCCACGCTCTCTGTCCAAGTTCGCGCCACCATCGATGAGATCAAGGGTACGTTGTACACCATCTGAATGGTGTGGTTGTGGCATCGAGTAGCTAACCTCTTAGACGCGATTCGATCAGTGGCCACCCCCTTGACCAAAGGAGAGAGCGGAACACGAAGTTTGTCCTCCTTGGGATCGAACGAGTCCGGCTGGAGATCATACGCTGAGGCAAATAAAGCGCTTTCCACCTGGGTGGGCGCTTTCGGCAGGCCTGCACACCGTAGGGCGGCGCTAAACGCCGACTCAACCACACTGCTTACGACTCTAGAGCCACTTTTCGAGGTGCGCCCCTCTTCCCCTCCCCTGTCTCTGTTTAACTACAACAACAACAACAACAACAACGACAACAACAACAATGACATCAATATTGGAGGGACGAAGAAGGTGAGCAGCACTAATTTTCACTAATGTATATGAGCTTTCAGCTCGTGGAGTGCGACAGTGCAAGGATCAACAGTTTGTGGAAAGACAAGGTGGAGGCTGG
>NW_004457297.1:407284-410113 GCF_000313135.1 Acanthamoeba castellanii str. Neff | reverse complement strand
AACGAAGAAACCAAGAACTAGAATTGCCTGTTAGGAACCAAAGGTTCAGTAACCAGCTCAGATACATGTATTGTTCACCAATCCACAAAGTATCCCGCGCTGATTCCTTTCAAGCAGTCGCTCACCGTAGTGGCACCGCCGGCGATCCCCGCCACGGCGGCACCCGTCGAGATAGCCGCAAACGTCAACGCACTCCCGATGGTGGTCTGAGCCGCGAAGAAGGTGATGATCCCCACCGCGGCGGCACCACCCCCGACAGCCGCCGCGGCCGCCACAAACGGGGCAAAGCAGAGGCTCGCCACCTGGGCGGGGGAGAGCGCGTGCTCCACCACACTCAGCCTCCACAACGCCCTCGCGGGGATCTGGGCCACCGGCTGGTTGTCGGGACCGCCAATCAGCTCCACGCCTGTGCCGTCTGGGGTAGCGGCCAGCAGCTCGCCGTTCTGAAAGCTCTTGAAGGCCACCACGGGGGAGTGGTCCCCCTCCAGTTGCAGGTAGAGCACCCTCCACCACCGCCTCTGCTCCCAGCACTTGTTTCCGTCCAGAGCGGCCCCCTGAAAACAGAGGTCGGCACTGTCGAGGAGAGACTGGGGGTGTTGGTCGGTGCGGATGAGGATGGTCTTCGCCACGTCATTTTCACCTCGCTCGCACCACTGCAGCTTGAACATGGATGCCCTGTTGTGTAGTATTTGATAATTACAATCAATAAAAGATCATCTCAAGCGTGATGGAGCAATATGCACCTGGCGTCCATGGTGTCTAAGGTTGCTCGCCAATCCGAGTTCTTGAGGTAGCGCCCAGCACCAACGTTGAAGAGGCTGCAGCGAGGCTCGGTCATGGTCGCACTGTTTGTGAGTGTCGCGGTTGGTACAAACCACTGGCCGACTGGCGTATGTTTGCATTTATTTAGGCTCGTTGAGGAGGAAGGACCCCACCCATTGGCTACCAAATAGGTCGCCTCCAGTAATTACTAGGTCAGTCGGTAGTTTGTTACCCACCAGTGGGGGAGGATTGTTTTGGGCAAGAGCGATTGTTGGGGGCCTTTGGGGTGGGTTCTTTTGAAACTCACGCCCTTTGCTTGGCGAATTTCTTCATGGTACCTACAGGGATTTCAATTTGGTCATGGTGTTCACCCAGTCAGGCGTTCTGGTGTCAGGGCTGATAAAAGAGACTCTCCTGTACAAGGTTTGCAGACTGGTTCTCACTTCCATTAACATCCTCAATGAGGAGACCTACAACAAGCTCAAGAAGGCCAGCCTACATGTGCTGTACTGCCCCAGGAATTACTGTTAGAAATTTCTTGGTGTGAGCTTTTCCGCCTTGAGATGAAGGGCTCCATCCCCTTCCAATTATACCTTCTTTACATCTCCCAAAAATATACGAAAATAATTTATCGCTTCTGGTGTACGACACACTTGAGGAGGAAGGCGCTCGAGATGAACAGGGCCAGGACCCAGCCCACCATGACGAGCGAATCGCGCAGCATGTTATCGGCCGACATTCCCAGGCTATCCAGGAACTGCTCGCCGGTCGTGATGGGGCAGTAGTACGCCGTCGCCGTTCCTCCGGCGGCCAACTCAATCGGGACCTGTGTCGTTTTTAGGAATATAATATTAGATTTTTTATAACATATTATCGATAATATAATATGATTTATATACAAAAAAATGACTTTTTGTATCAACAGGAGCAGTACCTGAACGAGCTCGCTGTCGGAGCAGTGGAAGTCCATGCCCTTGATCTCGTTGATCAGCAGGGCCTCGATGGGGTACATGTTGACGTCCAGGTAGTGGAGCCAGATCCAGTAGTCGGGGATCTTGTTGCGCGCGATGAGGAAGCCGGCGAACATGGAGAGGACGGTGAACACGAGGCCCGCCATGACGTTGGCCACGGCGATGTTGGGCGCCGAGAAGCAGAGCGTGTAGACCACCACCAGCGAGATAAGGTTGGCCAGCAGGTAGAGCGCGAAGAAGATCCAGAACTTGCCCGCCTCGTACTGCAGCCCCGATATGAAGTACACCGGAACACTGGACACACACGACACACGACACACGTTAGTACGGCGACGCGGTGTGTGCGGTGTGTGCGGGCGTACACAAAGGTGACGGTGTTGATCAGAATGTAGGGCAGCTCGATGGCGATAAGGCTGAGCAGGTAGATGAGCGACGAGTAGGTGCGCGAGGCCCGCTCGCGGTACATGGGCGGCCGCGACAGGATCAGGTTGGCCTTAAGCTCTGCGCACACCACACGCAGGTGAGCAATGACGTGGCATGACGTGGCACACCAAGCTGGGGTGGGGATGGAGGTGCGACGTACGAAGGGCGCCCATGTTGGAGAAGAGGAGGGCGTAGTAGAGCATGCCCACGCGTTGGGTGTTGGAGGCCTGGTCTCGGCCCAGGTCGAGGAAGTAGGTACCCAGCACGACGCCCATGACGATCGGCAGCGAGAGCTTCATGACGAACTCCTCCGGCTGACGCCAGTAGCTCTTCGTCCCGCGCACGAACATCTCCCACAGCTGCGTGGTCGGCAGGCTCGCGTAGCGGTCGCTCAGCCGCCGCTTGATCTTGTGGTGCCATCGCTTCTCCCGCGCGCCGTCGTCCGTGCCGCTCTTGTCCATCACTGCGGCGGCGTAGATACCGCGCGTGAGCTCCTGGTCCGCCGACGCGTAGAAGGCCGACTGCCTGTAGGCCTGGACGAAGTAGTTCTCGTCGGTCTTGGCCAGCTTGCCCTCTTCCTCTTCCTCTGAGTCATCGTCATCGCTGTCTTTGGTGGATTTCTTGGTGATACCCGCACCAGTCACCTGTTACGTTGAGCGTGAGTGAATGAAAC
>NW_004457297.1:404478-405361 GCF_000313135.1 Acanthamoeba castellanii str. Neff | reverse complement strand
GGCTGTAGAGCACCTCCTTCATGTGCGGCTTGCCGGGAGGCGCGTGGTGGTAGAATCGCATGCCCAAGTAGGTGATCGTGTTGAAGATGATGTACCTGTAGTACGACCAATCGCTCGATTGTTAGAGCTGCGGATGAGCGGTGGCGATGTATGCGTGTGCGTGTGTGCGTGCGTGTGTGTGTGCGTGTGCGGCGATGCATGTGCGTAGCATACCAGCCGATGAGAGCGGGCACCATGGCCCACTTGATGTTCTCGCCATCGAACACGCCCCACTTGTCGATTCCGTAGTCGGTGCCCCAGGTCATGGGGCACACCTGGGTGCCCTGGAAGCCCTGCGGGTAGGGCAGATTGAAGTTGTCGACGCTCGAGGGCGGCATGAGCTCCTCGAGCGTGCAGTGGTAGGGCTGGTCCCAGAACTCGTTCGACGCCATGCCCTGGAATGCATACCTGCAAAAAATCGGTGTGTAGGAATTTTTACGAAATGAGAAAACAGAGAAGAGGCTGCTCGACTGAGCCTGGCAAGCGTACGTGGTTGGGTTGGCCCAGTACATCCAAATCCACCACGGGTGAATGTCCGTCTGCAAATGGCAAGTGAGAAGTGTTATCATGTTAGGTTTTTGCAGCACACTTCACACTTCTCAGGGAGTGATTCATCTCGGGTGGTGGGAAGTACCCTGGGGATGATGAAGCCGGCAAAAAGGAGGAGGAACGCCAGGCAAGGAGGCGTGATGGTCTGGGCCACAGCAAGCGAGGGGCAGAACGTGCACACCATGCGCACAAACGAACGCATCGTCTGATTTGGAGGGTTGTGAGTACATTCACTAGGCAAGAAAACATGTTGGAAAGAACGNTGATGGATGGGTACCAAGTAGTATAGGATGAG
>NW_004457297.1:400517-402440 GCF_000313135.1 Acanthamoeba castellanii str. Neff | reverse complement strand
AATGCTCCGCCGGAGGAACTGGCTACGGCCGGGAGCGTGTGGCGAGAGCATCGAGGTGGCAGCAAAGAGGAGATGGGAGGTGTACCATGGTGTCTGCGCTCTCTCCACTGGCAGAAGCGGCAAGCTCCATCTCGTACTCGTCTCCTTCCATCTTTCTCAAAAGATGTGCTTTTTTTCAATTGTCTGTCGTGAGCTCACTTGTGGCCGATCAAGCGTGCTTCAAGTGTGCTGATTCCTTCACCACGTGCACCCGCTGCCCAGGTTTGAGTTTGGAGTTGGCCAGGCCTGAGTGGGTGGTAGGGCTTGGGGCTCTCTGAGAGGAATGGAAAAGACTGTCTTGGGTGGCGGGAAGCTTTTGAGGCTGTGGAAGGTTCCGCACGCCGAAAGCTCAACCCGTGCGGGAGCACACACCAATGGGGTCGCGAGCTCGGCGGTCTGCGGAGGTGATTGGCGCTTTTAGGCATTTTCCGCGGCGAACACGCAAGGAGCCAATCGGGTTCAGCTTCGAGATAGGTGCAACGCAACGACGGGGCGTTAGTCTCGTTCGTCCCCTTGGGCCGTCTCTCTTTTGCTCCGTTTGGGAACTGCCTTGGCCTGTCGGAGAAAACACATCAATTGCAACTCGGGCTACGACAACTCTTCGTAACTTTCTTTTTAATATAAGTGTAACTCGATTTGTTTTTTGATGTGTGTGGGGTAGACTGCTTCAGGTGTTGAGGCCAGCATCACCCGGCTGGCTGCGCTGGAAGACGAAGACCTTCATGCCGTTGGCGCACACGTTGGTGATGCGATAGGTCAGCTGCGGTACGTGCCCATACCTACACGACACACCACAAGGCCCAGCCCAGTGCCGGTAAGGCAACACCAACGAGTGGAGAAAGGCGAATGCTGGGAATGTAACGTACGCCATGCGGAAGGTGAACTTTCTGTAGATCATGGCCAGCGCCACCGTCGCTTCCATCAACGCCAGATGCTGTGTGGGGGAAGCCATGGGTTAGAGAGTGATCGGTGCATGGGCCCTCTCTGAGGGTCGATGTCGTACCTGGCCGATGCAGTTCCGGTTGCCGGCGAGGAAGGGGATGAAGGAGAGCGGATGCCTCCCCTTCGAGTTCTCCTCGCTGAACCGCTCGGGATCGAAGATCTCCGGGTCCTCCCACAACTGTTCGCCCAAACCACCACCACCACCACCACCACCACATTCAAGGTGTGAGTTCTCATCTGACTTAAGTCACTTGGGCCTGGGGGACATGTCGGTTAGTACCTCGGGGTCGTGATGCACGACGTAGGAGGAGATGATGATGTCCGTCTTCGGGTAGTCGACGACATAGTCGCCCAAGCGGTAGCCCATCGGCAAACGTCGCCCGGTCGCCGCTGGCGGGAACATGCGCAGAGTCTCCTTCAACACCTGCAATGTGATTGAATCAATCTCTTGCAGTCAATTGATAATGGTAAGTAAGCCTACCATCTTGAGATAGACGAAGCGAGAGAGGTCGTCGTGGGTGGGCTCCGATCGGTCGCCCAGCACGGAGTCGATTTCGGCGAGCAGCTTGTCCTCCACGTGCTTGTGGGTGGCGATCATGCCCACGGCGAAGGACAACAACGTAGATGTCGTGTCGTGCCCGGCGAACCTGTGGACATCAAGTCAGAAACACCGTGTGCCGTGTGCCGTGTGCCGTGTGTACTGCGTGCGTGTCGTACAGGAAAGTCTTGATGTTATCTACAATGCGAGAGAGGGGCATCGAGGAGCCGTCCTCGTCCTCGCCCAGCATCACCGACAGAATGCCTCGCTCGTACTTGCGCTCGGCGGCAGCGTCACCCTGTTTCTGGAATGTGCGTGTAAGCTTTCCGTGAAGCAATCAACAGAGAGCATAGAAAGCGAGCGCGCATGTACCGCGAGGTTGGCCCTTTCCTCTATCACCAGGT
>NW_004457297.1:399236-399924 GCF_000313135.1 Acanthamoeba castellanii str. Neff | reverse complement strand
AACTCCAACAGTATGCGCTCCCTGGTGTCATGAAGGCGTCAGATCCCCTCAGGTGCGCGTAGACGAACACCGACACGCCAGTGTACCTTCCTATGTGGGCCAGGATGCCATGGCGCCAATACAGCTGTGCGGCGAGCGGGAACGCCAGCAGACGGATAATGAGCCGGCCCATGAACCCCTGCGCGCGCACCAGTCGTGAGTCGTTTCACTCCAGACATAACACTCGAATCATCCGGACACCGTGAGCATAGGCCTAGCTTGTGTGCGCACCTTGGGTACGAACTCGAATCGATAGCACCGACCGAAGATAGACTCGCCTTCACCTGCATGTGTGACAAGAACACGTGTTGCGCATTGAGGCATAATCACCTTGCGCGTGCGTGCGGGCGTGCGGGCGTGCGGGCGGTGAAGCGTACGGCAGTAGAGGGGCCACAGGGACGAGAGCTTGAGGGGCCGCACTTCGGGGAGCAGCGAGGGGATGAGGTACAGAGGCTCTTCCAGACTGGGGGCGGGAGCATTGGAACCGGCCTCGCCGCCCGAGCGCAGAAGGGCGGCGTAGTCGCCCAGCTTGTGGATGTGGGCGCCCACGGGGAACGACAGCTCGAACCGCTCCAGCAGGGAGAGGATGAACGGGTGCACCTGCGGCGGGTACGTGGGCACCCTCCAGATGTGGGGCAGGGCCGAGTGG
>NW_004457297.1:394476-399135 GCF_000313135.1 Acanthamoeba castellanii str. Neff | reverse complement strand
AGGCGAGAAGCAAGTCCAGCGTTTGCATCACGTGCCGGCGTCGTGCAAGAACTAGCTCTCGGCCGGTGAGACCCTCACGCACGGTCGTCTCTACCTTCCCGCCGGCCGAAGGAGAAAGGGTCGACATCGCCGCCTCTCGCCCACCCACGTCCCCCCCTCGGCTTCGGTTGCTCGTGGCACTCTCGTTCTGCTTCTTCTTCTCCTCCTCCTCGCCCTCCTCTTCCGCCTCGTTCACCTCCATGCCGGTTGCAAGTCCTTCGTCCTCCGTGTCCTCATCGTAAGTGACGTTATTATTGTCTGGGTCGTCGTTGACGGCGGTGTCTTCACTGTCTTCGTTGTCGTTGTCGTTGTTGCCATCATCTGATTGGCTCTGCACCTCCTCTTCTTCCTCCTTTTTGTTCATCTTCTCCTCCTTTCGCTTTTCCTCTTTCCTCCTCCGCTTCTTGGACAACCGTCTGTCGATCGGTGGGAAGATCGGCGGCACGGGCTTGGAGTAGGTCCGCCGCACCCAGTTGTAGATGGTGGACACGATCGTGGACTTAGTGTAGGGGATCCCGCGGCGCTGGTCCTTGACCTGATCCCACAGGTGCGCGATGCGGGCCACCACCCAGCCCTGGTCCAGGTCGGCCAGCGGAATGTCCTCGCGCATGAGCGTCTCCATGGCCTCGAGCTGCAGGCGCCTCCGCAGCCTCATGTGCTCGGTGGGGAGCTCCACCGCGGAGTCAAACTTCAGCTGCCGGTACCGCGCCCATCGGTACCGCTGGTGCACCACCTCGGCCGACGGCTTGCACTTCTCTTCGTAGCCAAGTCGCGCGCATTCGCGGTCGATGAGAGCCGCGATGAGTACGGTGGACTCCGACTGGTCGAGCTCCTTCATCATCCGCTGCACCACGGCCGCCGACACCTCGAGTCGCCTGTCGAGCACTTCCTGGCGCACCAGACCGCCCGGTCGCTCTGAGGCCTCGTGAGCGAGTCGGTGCTCGACGAGCTCGTGCTGCGTCGTGAACCTGACGCCGCACGGCTCGCCCGGGAATTCGCGAAGCGGGTGGAGACACCCAAAGTTTCTGCCTTTCTGCACGGTGAACGTGATGCCATACTTGAGGTATACGGGCGTGCGTTCCGTACACGTGGCGCACTTGTCCCGAAAGTGTTCAGCGCACACGTATTTCCCCGCTACATCAGAAGACACATGACACACAACACACAACACGTTGACTGTTAGGCAGAGAGCACGACACCAAAGACCGAGAGGGCAGCAGGCAGTACTCTTCCAACGCCCGTCTGAGGAGGTGGTGGGCCTCGCCTGTCCGGCCTTCTTGTCTTCCGTCCGCCGAATCCTACGCCGCCTCTTGGGCTGCTCCTCCTCCTCTTCGTCCTCTTGGCGCGCTTCATCGGCCGATCTTCTTGCTCGCTTCCCCTTGGCCTTCTCTTTTTCGTCCTTTTTCGTGTTCTTCTCTGCTACTCTGCTCTTGCGCTCCTTGGTCTTCTTCTTCTTCTTGTCGCTGTCTCGGCTCGGCTCGGCTGTTTGCCCGGCCGAGGCCTGCTCGAGCTCAGAGACCTCAACTCGTTCGTAGCGCTCGTCCTCCGCTCCTTGCTCCACCCGTTGCCGTTTGGTGGGGGCGGCGTTGGGCAGCGGGTCCCTGGTCTTGGTCAGAAGTCGAGTCGCGGCTGCCCAAATTGAACGGATTGAATTAAAGCGTGATTCAATTTGATTCACAAGAGAGGGAGGGAAAGCAGGGACGTACAAGGCACGGGAAAACTTAACGGAGACGAGGGGTCGGAAGAAGAGGAGGAGGCTTGCAGCTCATTGAAGAGCAGGTCGGCCTCCAGCAGCAACTTCTCCGTCGAATTGTGGTCGTAACTGGGCACTACTGGGGGTTGATGATGGAGAAAGCGCCCCCTCGATGCAAATTCGGCAGGTGGCTGCAAGTGCACTTGCGGAGAAGGGTACTGAAGGTAGTAGCTGAGAGGCCGGATCAACGGGCCGCCCACACGACCCTCATCCATCTCATCCACGGTTTTTTTTTACTTCTCGTCTTTTCTCACCCTTTCTTTTTTTCTTTGGCTCAAGGCAAAAAGCAATTCTGATTTTTTTTTCTTTTTCTCTTTGCCTGTCATGCTCCAGGCTGCATTACCCATGTTGAACCACAGTCCCATCTCACTTCCAAAAGTCTGCATCTAATTCATAGGTCTCATACTGACCAGGGATCCTCCTCAGCACAGTGATCCACTGCACAGTTCCCACTGTACAGTTCCCAGGGAAAACTCTGTGAATATGCCTCTTGATGCTGAGAGACCAACCAAGTGTTCACACAAAAGGGTCAGTGACTCTTTTTCACTAACTATCTGGCAGCATGTACAGATTGTCAGGGCTGTAACACCAGTATCTGCACACCCTCCAGAAACAGACTGGGGGGGTTGAAAATCGGCTCACTAAATTTGGTACCCTCTCTAAGTTTATAAAATGACTGGTGGTGGGGCTCAATTTTCGGCAAGTCCACACCAGTGCCCTCCAAGTTTGGACTTAAAAAAATTTACAAATCACCAGCAACAGAGGGTGGATGCAGAGTGGGGTCCCAGTGGGGCTGGTGCACATATGCACCAGTGAGGAAGAAGAGGACAGCCCTGAGGAACAATGGCCAACCAAGTGGTGGCGCACTGGTCCAGTGCCAACCCCCCAGCCATGGGTGGGGGGCGCCCCACCCACTGACAGGGCAAATAGAAGCAACAACAAGGTCCTGCTTGGGGTGGTGCAGGCCATGCAGCAGTGGGTGCTCAAGGCCCTCTTTGATGTGGATGATGGCCATTGGGAGGCCTTCATCCAGAGCACTACCAAGCACCTGAGCAATCTCTGAGCCACACAAGGGTGTGGAGCACAACTACTTCCACCATGACAAGGGCACTGTTTCAACTCTCTTGGCCTCATCAACTATGCTGGCCTACGTCATTCCTCAACTTCAACTGGGCTTTGCTGGTTGTGCCAATGACCAGCGTAGCTGGACCCTCTCTGCCATTGGCCATGGCAACCTACAACTCAGTGAAGGCCACAATGGTACACTCCTGCCCCCCCTTCCACCACTGGTCACACCCACTTTGTGGCCACTCATGCAGGTGTTGCAGATGGTGGGTTTTCCAAAAGTGACCCTCATCTGATAACACCATATGGGGGAATGCCAACTCATACAATGACAGATTGCCAACTCTCTTCACAAGCTGAAGGAGGGTTCTTAAAGTCAAGCAGGCCAAGGAGAAATTCCAAATGGTACTTAATTAATTAATTTTTTCTTGGATTGTTTTGGTGAACAAAACTGCCCCATTGACTGCCCCATTTGCTCTGTTGTCAGGTGCTGTCCTGATCTTCATGTTGAAGAACCCCATGATGGCCACACCAGCCAAGATGATGAGGAAGACAAAGAAGATTAAGAAGCCATGTGCCACCTGGACACTTGATAGCTCTGTGTCCTCACTAAGTTGGCCACCAAGCATCAAGGCAATGGACTCTTGTTCAAGAGGACTTGGTCAAGGCAGGTTACCACCAGTGTACAAATGACACCATCAAGCAGTCCTCAATGTCTCATCCCCACAACATCCATGGTTGACCTCCTCATCAAGGATTCTGCCTTTGTCATTCCTTCTTCAATAACATCCACCACTTCTGACCCTTTTTCATGAACCTCACATTTCAAATGACCACAAGTTCTATGATGTTGAAGAAAGTGCCAAGCCAGCAGTGTGAGTTCTCATGCACCAATGAGGGAGCTCTTGGCATATGTTGGTGATAACATGCATGAGCTTCAGGGATGTCTGCCAGGTCCTGTGCACCAAGGGCACTGGCCACAGTAGTAATGCTTGATGCTCATTGAGGCCTCTCATTCCCATTCAGTGCTCATGCATATCAAAGATTGACCATTTATCTGGACTCTTTCTCTTCATCCTTTTTTTCTGTCTGTTTAGCAGATCATTGTTGTTTCTGCTGCCTTTGCACCACAGTTGGTTATCCCCATTGCTTGTATTGTCATGAAGGTGTACAAGGGCATGGACACATCTCTAAACATAGCAAGATGGAAGTGTTTATCCATTGCATAACTCCTGTAGTGTATGCTGAGGTTGCCATTCTATATGTGTTGTCCTTCTTACTGACTCCTCTGTCTTCCTTTCCTCCTCCTTTGTTCATCTCTTGAGTAAGGAGACTGCTGACACAGTGGGCACACGTTTCACAGCTTGTCGCCCTAATGCCCAGGCGCAAACAGGTAAACTCACAACGATTCGTCCTTGTTTGGTGTGGATTACTGCGGCTTCTTTGCGGAGAAGCACAGGAACAAGCGGTCCGGCGGGGCTGTGAGTCCCGGCAGATCAAGCTTCACTCCGCGCACCTCCACCTCTTCAAAGCCTATGCGTTCCAGCGTTTGCTTGAGCGACTCGCTCGAGTGATGGTACCCAGTTGTGCGGTTGCGCAGCGGGGGTTCCCATTGCCCCGGCTCGGCGCTGGTGCCGACGCAGTCACCGAAGTATGACCCGCCGGGCCGCAGCATAGAATACACGGCGCGCAAGAGAGCCTCCACCTTCTCCTCGGTGAGCACGTGCAGCACGGCGCCGTTCCACACATGGGCGAAGAGCCCTTCTGCCACAAGAGACTTCACGAAGTCGGAATCGCTCGTT
>NW_004457297.1:393707-394412 GCF_000313135.1 Acanthamoeba castellanii str. Neff | reverse complement strand
GCAGCGCGACGCCGCCAGCTCCTTGATCGACTGCGTCAGCACACGCGTCTTCGGCTCTGCAGCGCCCACGGCCCGAACGTTGACGTTGACCCGCTGCGCAGCTCGCACTCTGCCAACAGTCGCGTGTCGATGAATATTAGCAAATGTTGTGTTGACTTAGCGCAAGAAGGGGGTACTTTTGTTGTCGCTTCTGCCTGAGCTGCTTGTCGTGCCGCAGTCGGAGCTCGGCCTCGCGTTCCAGCTTGGCCTTGAACGTGGCGTCGGCGTCGGCGTCGTAGGTGGCGATGTCGGGACACACGCCCTGGATGATAGCGTTGATACGCTCCACGATCTCCTTGCACGACGGTCGCTCCTCTACAGCCAACACGCACTCATCAGTCCCGCTCCGCACGCACACATTAAATGAATGTAAGGCCGGCCTTGCATGGACGTACCAGGCACTTGAGCCCAACAGCGCTCGATGAGCTGCTTGTAGGAGGGGATGCATGAATCGGGAATGGCGGGACGCTGGCCCTCTTTCACCTGTGGGACCGAGTGTCGAGTGAGCGCACACATTTACAACCAGGAATGCGTGGAATGATGCGTGTGGTGGTGGTGGTGGTGGTGTGTAAATTGTACCATGTCTTCGAGTATGGACATGAACTTGACGTGGCCGAAGAAGCGCTCCTTGGTGAGGAGCTCCCAGAAAATGACGCCCAGCGAGTA
>NW_004457297.1:389711-393649 GCF_000313135.1 Acanthamoeba castellanii str. Neff | reverse complement strand
AGAAAGCGAGCATCAGGGTCCGATTTGATGGTGGCCTCCACATTAGGGTAGTGGGAATGTTTCTCGATTCTGGTTTGCAGGAAATAAAGCTGACGAACACATCCGTACATGGTGGCTGCCTGGAAGGAAACTTTAGAGAAACAACCTTCTCCTTCGCTGACCATAAAATAATATTGATTGGCGCTGTGCGTACCTCAGCCAGGCAGGTGGTCCATAGGTGGAGGATGTGCTGACGGAGGCGGGTCCGTTCCTGGTCCTGTGACGGCTCCTCGCCACCAGCGTGCTGGGAACGCCTAAACGCGCTGTAGCGTTCTAGAAAGGCGAGGTCGTCTTCGTTGAGTTCCCTTGGTGTGGCTGTTGTTGTCTCCATGCGGGCAGGGGCAGTGGCACTGACGTGGCGTCGTTTTTTTGTCCCTTTTTAAAGCTTTCCCTCGCTCCGATGATTGGACACAAAAAAACCGCCAAACGGATCACACTTCAAGTCCCCACCAATCACATTTATTAAAAAGAAGCGCCATAAAATATTCGGATATTTTAGCGAAAGTCCGGACGAAAAGTTTGGCCATTTTTTAATTGGTCTGAGCCAAATATGCCACAGCCAATAGTTCTCCATTTATCATGGTTTCATCAATACTGGCATTTGAAACAACATCACTTTGTTCTTCACAGAGAACCTCAGTGCATCAGTAAGCAAGGTGCCCACTAAGGCCACCACTACCAGGAAGAATGATGACCCAACCAAGGCTGTGATCTTCAAGGAGAGGCATTACACCACCAGCTACCTTCAGTGTCAACACCATCCTCTCAATAATCAACCTCTCACTAAATTGTCCTCTATGGTCCCTCACACAGGACTGTACCACACCCTCAGTGGTGTACAAGACTTTGACAAACCCAAACATCAACCACAAAATTAGGAACTTCACCAAGCTCACAAATATTTGAGTGGGCAAGACTGAGACAATCCTCAGTTACATCAACCAAATCAATATGCTTATTGAACAGATGACTACCAACAACTACAGGTTCAAGCCCATGTGGATAATTTGCTTCCTCCATGGCCTACCACCATCATACACCAGTATTGCCACCATCACACTCAACTTCACAAGATCAGCCCTGCTACAACATGAGTCCTCCATCATCAACAGACCCACCACTACCTGGGATTGGGCAAAACTGTGGCTGACCCACACCTGGCCCTCCACATGTACACAACCCCATCTCACCACCCTGTGGGTGTGTCAACATGGCTAAGGAGGAGCAGGTAGCCAATGCGCACCTGGTCCTCGTTGGGGATCACAAACTTGTTATAATTGTAGCCCCTGCCTGAAGCTGCCAGCCACTCCTCACTTACAGGAGGAGGGTGGCAAGGGCGCGCTGGCAAGCCATGACGAAGTTGTTGTTGTGCATGCTCCCCACAGTCTCATCATCCAGGCACTCACATTGAATGGCACCTAGGTGCAGAGTGAGGATGACCTGTCTGATGAGTCAATGGCTCCAGGTAGTGCTGCTTGGCGCCGTCAATAGTTGGCGCACCTGGAAGTCAGTCCCATTGCAAGTGTCAGAGAGCTCAAGCCCAGCGCTGGCGCATGTGTACACCATCCACTCTAACCCCAGGTTGACCTCAACACCAATGGAGAACAGCAAGTAAGGGTGACCACAAGGCGTACCAGGACGGACTGGTGGAAGCACACGCCACCTAGCTTAAACGCGGCCACGCCACTGTAGCCAGAGTTGGACACATTGGCAATCTTGTGGCCAGCATCACCACCATGAAGGCATTGAGCACTGCACCACCAGTCAGCTCCAGCAGACCACCTGACACTGACTTGTGGTGTGTCGTTAGCAGGCGTCAGGCGGTGATGATGACTCCACCAGAAATGAATAGGTGCATACAGGTATTGAGGCTGGAGGAAGGCACACAGCTGCCAGCAGCGCCTCCAGCTGCTTCCTGGACCTGGCACACACACAGCACGAGTGATACTCTCCCGCCTCCCATGATGGTGCAATGAACCACAGCCCACCACTATAAGCCACCCACCACACTGCCAGGACAGTAGACAGACACAAGGTGACAATTTCCCTTCACAAGATGAATAAAGGTTCTCAAAGCCAGCACATTTTGTTCACATGTGCATGGGCATTACTTAATAATCTGCATCTAATTGGCAAAACTGCTTACCAGGAAACAGAGGGACAGCCTTGGATGCCTTGTTCATCTCCTCTGCAATCCCATTTAAGGTCTTTTCTTGCATCTTCCACTCATTTTCCATTCAGATTTTGTGCATTAAACTGGTAGAAGTGGACTGATGACACCAGTCTGTTTCTGGAGGGTGTGCAGATACTGGTGTTACAGCCCTTGGTTCTGCTTATACATGCCCAGCACCATACAACTGGTGGGTACATGCACTCAACTGGTCCTTCTCTTCATGCAACCTTTGTGTCATGCCTATAGGGAATAGGGGTGAGTAAAACAACAAGTGAAGGTGATATGAAGTCAGTACTGGAGGAAGATTGTGTTCCTTGAGTTCCTCACCTGTAACCAGGCCCATCAGGTCCTCTCCAACCTGTGGGTCACCATTTTGGGACTCATCTGATGCTTATGTGATTGTCCCCATCTCTTCCAATCTTTATCAGTGCTAAACATAAATGAAAAATGATTCATGAAGAAGCACCCAGCTGACACAATGCAACACCCACACCCAACCAATGATGCCTGTGTGGGGAAGAGACCTATTGCATCCTCATCAATGCAGCCTGAACACAGAGGTGATGATGTGCATGTGCATAAGAAAGCACAATCCAAACATTCTGTAAAGCAGCCCCCTCATCCACAACTTAAGCAATTCAGTGAGGCCAACCATGGAAAACCTTGGAAGTGCAAGTGAAAGCATCCTGACCAAACATGCCCACAAGAACTCTAAGCCTACAGTCACCAGGGTCTGTAGTCTGTAGGTGAAGGAGCTACTGATTCTAACCAATTACTTTGCATTGTAAATATTGCATGAAATTGAAACATTTACACCATTCACCTTTTTGTCCACCTCTATGGCTGATTTGCAGTGAGTGGACCAGACTGTTCTTGCATTCTTCTGGAGGGGGTTGCTGCTTCGCCACTGGCTCATATCAGTGTGGGTCAACCAGCACCAGCACCTCGGCATGCCTCCAGCTCAGTGAGGAAGGTCAGTTACTGAAAAATGTACAATGGATGCACTTGAACACAATCCCCAACAAGGAACCAAGCACTCTATGAGAGGCTGCTCTTGGAGAGGGCGAGGGAGCCGAGGCCGCTCTAGCCATCATTGACATGAGAATGGCAGACAACGAACATGCTTGTGTCTCAAAAAAATCGCACAGTAGAGACTAAGCTGCTTTTTAAGTCGACTGAGCCGCTCCTGGTTTTTCAGTTACAGCAGGAGGGCAGCAAAGGCGCGCAGGCAAGCCACGACGAAGTTGTTGTCGTGCACACTCCCCGCGGCGGCCTCCTCGTCCGGGCACGCGTTGAAAGGCGCCGCGGTGCAGGTGCAGGGCGAGCACGACCCATCGGCCGAGCCGTCGGTCAGCGGCTCCGGGTAGTGCTGCTTGGCGCCTGACCCGCGGCAGTCCCTGAACGTTGACAGTTGGCGCACCTGGAAGTCGGTCCCGTTGCGCGCGTCAGAGATCTCGAGCCCGGCGCCGGCGCACGGGTACACCGTCCACTCGGACAGCTGGTCGAGCCTAACACCGACCGAGTACCCCGGGGAGAGAAGCTCCGTGCCCTGACTGCCGTCGATGAGGCGCACCAGGCCGGACTGGTGGAAGTGCGCGGATGAATAGAGCTCGAACGCGGTCGCGCCGTTGTAGCCGGTAATGGACGCGTTGGCAAAGTTGTAACCGGCATCGCCGCCGTGAAGCACCATGTCGCCCCGGGCCTTGAGCACCGAGCCGTAGGTCAG
>NW_004457297.1:387293-389648 GCF_000313135.1 Acanthamoeba castellanii str. Neff | reverse complement strand
GAAGAAGCGCACCGCCAACGACGAGGGATCCCGTTTCATACTCCGCGGGGTCCCGCCCATTCTGAACCAATTCGAGCAGACTATCGCCGGTGGAAATGGACGCGTCGCCGGTGTCCGCGAGGAGGCTGTCGCCCGACTGGACCAGCAGATCGCCGCCGATGACCACGTCGCCGCCGTCAAAGTAGAGGCTCACCTCGCGCGTCGAGCCGGTGGTCGAGTTGTCGGTGAAGTCGCGCGTGGTGAGCTTCACATCACCGCCCACCTGGTGTTGTTTGTTGTGTGTTGTGGTGGTGGTGGTGGTGGTGGTGGTGGTGGTGGTGGTGGTGGTGAGCTCACACCATGAAGCTCATAGTGGGTCCTCATGGAAGGAAGTGGTTGTGGAGGAGGCCACGGGCGAAGGAACGGACCTGGAGGAAGGAGTCGTAGTCCACGGCCAGGCCAGAGCCATCAAGGCTGAAGCCACGCTTCTTCTTCTTCTGCTTCTCGCCTCCCTCCACGACGGAGTCGTCATTCTCGTTGTTGGTCTCACGCTTCTTGTCGTTGTAATCGTAGCAACCGCCGAGCACGGTGACGTCGCCCGCCACGCTCACGCGCGAGTTGGAAAGCACAGCCGCGTAGGCCTGGGCGTACTGGCCCGCGGTGACATTGATCGACCCGCCAAACGTGGCCTCGCTCTCGGACACTTCCAGAGAGGCTGCACGCACATCACGTAAAAAGAAAGAGTTAAAGACAAAAATTAGATTGGAACAATAATCAATCAAAACAGGCAGATTATTGAAACAAATTAAAGTGTACAAAAATAGATTAGAGGAATTAGTACAATGGCCACTACACAGATGTGAATTAAAAGACTTTTGGGCTGAGGGATCACCTTGGGAAAGGCTGGTAATGGTGAGGTCGCCAGAGATCTCGACACTCCCATATCGGCAGTACAGATAGGCGTTGTTTCTGTCGGTGTCCACTAACTCGAGCGAGCCCGTCGAGCGCAGGGCGCCAGAGTTTACCTCGATCCAAACCGCACGCAGGGCGCCTTGGATGGGTAATGAAATGATTATGAAAAAAGAAAAAGATGATTGTTAAAAAAGATAAGAAATATACCTTTGTTGCTGAGACGGCCAAAGTTAGCGATGAAGACGCCCTGCACGTTGACCTTGACGCCTGCCGGGATGGAGACCACGTAGGCCTCAGCCGTGGCGATGTTCGCTCTGTCGCCCTCTCCCGGCGTGGAGTCATTGCAGTTGATCCAGGTGGCAGCCACGTCCCAATCGCCCGTGCTGTTGGCCGTGCAGCTCAAGCCGAAGCCGTGCACGGCCGTCGGGGTGGTGGTCAGGGCCAACAGCACCAGTACGATCAGGCCAGGTAGCCAGATCAGGACTGGTGAGACAAGGCCAGAACGGTTCATGATGGTGTGATGACGACCTTGGGTCTGTGGTGTGGTGATAGTACAAGGGGGGAGTGGCTGAGCTGGGCAGGAGTAATGGACAAGTCAAGAAGAAAGAAGAAGAAGTTTGGCTTTCTGTGTGGGCGGTCGCCGAGAGACATGGGCGTTGGGAAGGGAAGTCTGTGAAGAACAGAACCCTTGTTTGATTGGTCGCTGGCTGAATTAAAACAGAGAGTCACAAGGGAGTGATTTGATTGGTCCAATTTGTTGCACCTGTTCTTGTTTAGTGGTGTCTTTTTTCATGGCACCACAAGCACGCTGTGGTAGCCCCATGCCAGAGGTGCGAGAGAAAATAGTTTTCTTTGTGTGTTTCTGTTGTGCACACCACTCGCCCCCCATGGGTTTCCACCACCAGCACAAGATCTTCTGTGTCCATGATTGCAGTCAGTCACATGTTTAAGGTGGTAAGGAATAAGGTGCGAAATGGTGCCACCTTAACATTGGTGTCAGATTTTATTCAGAGTGCTTACAACAATCTCCAGAAGTGTGTACATCACCCAGTTTGAGAAGATGGGTGGGTTTCATGGCAGAGGAGTAAGGCAGGGATGGAGTGGTGCCCTCCATGGCCTATGCTATGTGTTCTTTTTAAGAAAGAGATCTTCTGGGCTGGCCATTTTGAGTTTCCTGTGATTGGGCGGACAATTAAAAAAATAAATGGGCATCACACTTTTCCCGGAGGATTAGACATAGTCACCCATTCCTTGGTTGGTCTGCCGGCCCCGAAACTCGGAAGCAGTGCGCCAATCGCCAGTTTAGACTGTATTTCTTCCGGCGCCAGGCACTTCTTCTTTGTTCTTTGTTCCCACCAACCTTACACACCAGCCATGGCCCGCACCCAGTCCCTGATCGGCTTTACCGTGCTGTTCGCTCTCGTCGCCGTGCTGCTCCTGGCGCCCTCCGCGGCCAATGCCCAG
>NW_004457297.1:384723-387242 GCF_000313135.1 Acanthamoeba castellanii str. Neff | reverse complement strand
GTTGTTTGTTGTTGTTGTTAGTAGGGTGTGGGAGGTACTTGTGCTCCTTATTGCACTGTTGAACTCGCTGCTATCCAGCTTAGCCCTGGTTGCCTTGCTTTGAATTGTGACCAGGCAGTAGTCCTTGTCCTGGTTTGATGTGAAGAAGGAAATGTCTGGCATCATGATCCTGTTGTGTGGCATGGTGATGCGCCACAGTGGAGTGAAGATGAAATTGGTAGGGTCATGGGATGGGAGATTGTCTATTGAAGTGGCCACCCTCGTGTGCATGGTCATGCTGTTGAGGAAATCTGCCTGCTGTGTTGGTTTGAGACCCCACATGCAGAGTAGCTCTTGAAGAGGTTGATCACATGTGTGGATGATCTGATTGGTGATGGCTAACTTGGTGATGTTGCTGTAGCTGGTGCCAGAGGCTGCTTGATCTTGCTGGCGATGTATCTGTTGCACTGAGCATATGTGTTGGGTTTGTGTGCAATGCCATCCAGAAAGTTCTGCACCAGAGGCTTGGCAACAACCCTGACACTCTTCCCCTTTGCGCCCAGCATGTAATCCCACATGATGGCAAAGCCAGCTGACATGAGCCTGGCCATGATGCTTGAGAAGCAGTTGATATTGCCACCACAGAGGCAATAGCAGTGATAGAGGAAGTGGATGATCTTGTCTCCAGTAACAGCCACACTTGTTGGATTGAGCTTGATTGACTTTGTCTCCCATAGACTCTTGAGTGCTCTGCTGAAGGTATTCTCAATGATGTTGGCCTTGGCCTCCTCATGTGTCTTCTCAATCCTGTCAAGCAGAGGGGTGCTGTGAGGCCTGTCTCAGAAGAAAGGGAGAAAGCAGTTGAAGAAGAAGCCTGGCTGTCCACACCACATGCTCAACTTGGAGCTGACCACCTTATGTTCACCTCCATTGATACTCCTGTCCAATGGTCTCAATGACTTTCAGCAGAAAAATGGCTGGAAAACTGTTCGCTTTTCTTGTTGTCTTTTTTTTTCACGCGCCCACAGCCCAGCAGCAACTGGCGACTGGGACTTCAAGAACGCGCTGCCGCGGAATTGCGACCTGCTGGGCCTGCCCGTACCTCCGTTCATGCAGCAGTGGTACCCTACTCACCGCATCTTAACTGGCTTGTGTTGCTGAACTGGCAACCAAACAAGACTCACCAGTGCACGCCACTTCCAGGATCAATGTCAAGACCGTTTACCAGAAGTTCTACAAGACCAGAAGGCCACCTGCGGGTACGTAGATGACATACCTGTATGCAACGACTCTGTGTATATTCCTTGGGCCAAGTCAACTCACGATGGGTGGGGTCTGACAATGTACGATGCAGAATGACCACGATGCTGCGCGCATTAGACATTCCGCTGGAGGGAACGCACCATTTCGGGAAGGACGAGGGCACAGACACTCCGGAGACGGAGGCCAGACCACCCTACCTTCGCCACCACAAGAAGAAGAAGGTGAAGATGACAGTAAGGCAGTGTTCTCTTTCCAAATCGCGAACAACTTGTTATAAATGCACTACATCTTACTGGAGGAGTGCCGGTAGTCGAGTGGCTTACTTCGAACATACAATATTGCGGCAGTGAGATCGAAACTCACCCCGGCCATCACACACGGCTGGGTAGCTCAATTGGCAGAGCGCGATAAATCAACGCTGCTGATCATGTTGCTCCTCTTTTTTGAACCACAACTTGATTTTACCACCCAATCATGACCTTGAGAGATTTAATCACGATGAGGTGATTGGTTGGTTGGTTACAAGGGGGTGGGAAGGTGGATGGTGGCGGAGAAGGCCAGGGTGCCGTGTGGCGAGACGAAGTTGCACCGCTTGGCCAGCATGTCCTCCCACGAGATCGGGCGCAGGAAGTCCTTCCAGCCCCAGGCCGTGTTGAGGCCCGTGTAGTGATCCGTTGTGCCAACCGATTGCGCCTCCCTCGTAACTGCCGGATCGTGAGCGTCATATTGCCCACCACACACACACACACACACTCAGGGAGAGAAGGGCTTTCGTACTGGGATTGCGCACAGTGATTTGGGAGGTCACGGGCAGGAAGCAGGGCTTGTTGCCCTCGTCACCGGCGGCGTCGATGGACGGTCCGCTATTGGCGAACACGTAGAGCCCCACCGACGAGCCCTCGCGGTCGGTCTGCTTCTCCCTGCACAGCTGCAGGGCACTGCACAGTGCGAAGCAAAGAGAAATGAGCGTCATCATCAGAGCGGGCCTATACAGGTGAAGGGAGTCGTACAAGTGGTAGCCCTTGTGCTGGTACGAGGGCGAGTCGAGGTGCTTCACGCCCTTCGCCAGGGAGCCCACGTCGACCTCCCAATCGATCTTGAGGCTGCGCACCGGCTGCGGCGGCTCGGGCCTGTGGCTGAACCGCCGGCCGTCCGTCGTGTTTCTAGAACAATTCTACAAGTGAGCCAGATGTCGCCATACTGGGGCGGAATGGTGAGCCGGAGACGTACGCCAACACGTAGGACTTGCGGCCGGCCGGGAATGCGTGCCACATCAC
>NW_004457297.1:382314-384672 GCF_000313135.1 Acanthamoeba castellanii str. Neff | reverse complement strand
CACACCATGAAGCTCATAGTGGGTCCTCATGGAAGGAAGTGGTTGTGGAGGAGGCCACGGGCGAAGGAACGGACCTGGAGGAAGGAGTCGTAGTCCACGGCCAGGCCAGAGCCATCAAGGCTGAAGCCACGCTTCTTCTTCTTCTTCTTCTCGCCTCCCTCCACGACGGAGTCGTCATTCTCGTTGTTGGTCTCACGCTTCTTTTCGTTGTAGCAACCGCCGAGCACGGTGACGTCGCCCGCCACGCTCACGCGCGAGTTGGAAAGCACAGCCGCGTAGGCCTGGGCGTACTGGCCCGCGGTGACATTGATCGACCCGCCAAACGTGGCCTCGCTCTCGAACACTTCCAGAGAGGCTGCACGCACATCACATAAAAAGAAAGAGTTAAAGACAAAAATTAGATTGGACCAATAATCAAAACAGGCAGATTATGAAATAAATTTAAGTGTACAAATATAGAGTAGAGGAATTAGTACAATGGCCACTACACAGATGTGAATTAAAAGACTTTTGGGCTGGGGGAACACCTTGGGAAAGGCTGGTGATGGTGAGGTCGCCAGAGATCTCGACACTCCCATATCGGCAGTACAGATAGGCGTTGTTTCTGTCGGTGTCCACTAACTCGAGCGAGCCCGTCGAGCGCAGGGCGCCAGAGTTTACCTCGATCCAAACCGCACGCAGGGCGCCTTGGATGGGTAATGAAATGATTATGAAAAAAGAAAAAGATGATCAGTTAAAGAAGACAAGAAATATAATTTTAGCTCGAGGCAAAAATGTTGTGTACCTTTGTTGCTGAGACGGCCAAAGTTGGCGATGAAGACGCCCTGCACGTTGACCTTGACGCCTGCCGGGATGGAGACCACGTAGGCCTCAGCCGCGGCGATGTTCGCTCTGTCGCCCACGCCCGGCGTGGAGTCATTGCAGTTGACCCAGGTGGCAGCCACGTCCCAATCGCCCGTGCTGTTGGCCGTGCAGCTCAAGCCGAAGCCGTGCACGGCCGTCGGGGTGGTGGTCAGGGCCAACAGCACCAGAACGATCAGGCCAGGTAGCCAGATCAGGACTGGTGAGACAAGGCTGGAACGGTTCATGATGGTGATGACGACCTTGGGTCTGTGTGGTGTGGTGATAGTACAAGGGGGGAGTGGCTGGGCTGGGCAGGAGTAATGGACCTTAGACAAGTCAAGAAGAAAGAAGAAGTTTGGCTTTCTGTGTGGGGTGGTCGCCGAGACATGGTGAAGGGAAGTCTGTGAAGAACCGAACCCTTGTTGATTGGTCGCTGGCCGAATTAAAACTGAAAAGGGAGTGATTTGATTGGTCCAATTTGTTGCACCTGTGCTTTTTTCCTGGCTAGCATGTGGGGCTACGCCAGAGGCGAAAGAAAATAGTTTTCTTTGTGTTTCTGGTGCGCACCACTCCCCCTTGGGTTTCCACCACCAGTAAGATGGTATGACCATGCTGGTGCTACATGGGCAGCTCCTAACCTTGCAAAACCAAGGACCTTGCCCAAGATTCGTTGTAATCACTCATCTGAACAAATGTGAAGGTTATTCCTATTGGCTTTGGGACATCACCACCATTTGAGAAGATGGGGGTTTCATGGCAGAGGAGTAGGCATGGAGGCACCTATGCCATCTGTTCATTTTAAGAAAGAGATCTTCTGGGCCATTGTGCGTTTGGGTTTTCCTGCCGTGGGGCGGACAAACAATAAATGGGCATCACACTTTTCCCGGAGGATAACACAGTCACCCATTGCTTGGTTGGTCTGACGGCCCCGAAACTCGGAAGCAGTGCGCCAATCGCCAGTTTAGACTTGTCCTGTATTTCTTCCGGCTCCAGGCACTTCTTCTTTGTTCTTTGTTCCCACCCACCGAACACACCAGCCATGGCCCGCACCCAGTCCCTGATCGGCTTTACCGTGCTGTTCGCTCTCGTCGCCGTGCTGCTCCTGGCGCCCTCCGCGGCCAATGCCCAGCAGCAGGCGTGTCCCCAGAGCGACGTCCGCCCCGATGCCTGGGTTCAGGTACCCCCCACCCACCACTCTTCTCTCTTTCCCCCCCCGCTCTTTGTCGTTTTCATTTTTTTTTACTAAAAAAAACTCCGAACGCCCCATGACTTTGGGTCACACGCGCAGGCTCTGGTGCAGGCGATGAACGACCTGGGCCTCTCGAGCGAGAAGATGGCCCTGCTGCAGAAGTCCGTGGCCAACGACACGCGCGTCTTCTCCGGTGCCCAGATTGTCAACATTCTCAAGGCGCTCCCCTTCACCGACGACAAAGTCACGGTACTCTTTCTTCTCACCGCCGGTGTAGCTTACCCTTTTTCGCCCTATTTCATTTCTCCTTCTTTTTAGATTGATTT
>NW_004457297.1:312805-382293 GCF_000313135.1 Acanthamoeba castellanii str. Neff | reverse complement strand
CTCAACACGACCGAGTTCGTGCAGGTCCTCAACGTGATCTCCTTCTCGTCGGACCGCATTACCGTGCTCAAGGGCATCAAGGACACGCTGCTCAACGCCTCCGACGAGAACAAGGTGTTCATCGCCACCACGTGCTGGTCCATGAGCTCCGACCAGCAGGCCGCTTACGCCATCCTCCGCGATGTCGCCAGCCGGTACCGTGTCTTGTGTGCGAGTGTCGTGCGTGTCGTGAGTCGTGTCATGTGCGTTGTGTTGCGTGCGCCGTGGGTCGTGGCTGATGAGACGGCTTGTCTTGGGTGGTGGTGATGTCGTGGTGCAGGGATTGCATCTTTGGCAGCGTGACGGCCCTGTCGGCCACGTTCGTCATCGACGTGTCGGGCTCGATGGACACCCGGTTCACCCTCAACGGCACCACCTACTCGCGGCTGTCCTACGTGCAGCAGCACCTGAGCCAGGTGATCAGCGAGCAGCTCAAGCCCTACCAGCAGTTCAACGTCATCATTTACAGCAGCGGTGCCCGCGCGCTCTTCAGCGCTCCCGTCAACGCCACCACCGCCAACATCAAGGTACTTACTACTTGACTGACCGACTGTCTGCCTGCCATCCAAATATCCATTCATGCGCACACGGCACACACACAACACACAACCACCGCACACGAAGCCTTGTTGTTGGTTTCTTTCCCAACTAACCGGTCACAACACATTACGACAGAGCGCGCTGACCTTCGTGGCGGGCCTGCGCGCCGGCGGGTCGACCAACACGTACGCGGGTCTCCAGCTGGCCTTCAGCTCGTCCAAGGACACCGTCGCGGTCTACCTGCTCACCGACGGCGTGCCCGACTCGGGCCTGGCGCCGCGCATCCTGCAGGCCATCCCGCAGTGGGAGGCCCAGCGCGCGGCCGACCGCCAGATCCGCATCTTCGCCACGGCGTTCCTGCTGGGTCCGGACAGCGCGGCGGACAAGCAGCTGAGCGCGGCGTTCATGAAGCAGGTGGCCGCCATCACCAACGGCGTTTACCGCAACATGGACCAGACCCAGTAGAAGCCTGTACTGTGTGTTCAAATCCAAGGTGAAGAATTTTACTCTCTTGCCACGCTTGCGATTATCATCGTGTGGCCCATCTCATCAGAAGAAGGCTTCAAAGGCTGCTTCCCTGGTCGCCCCATGCTAACCGCGCGTCCATCAGTTAATGACAAACTCACTTCGTAACTTTGATCGTGAGTCAAGGCGTTTCGGAGCGAGGCTCTTCTGAAAGTGTTTAGGACGAAACAACAGGCAATGCACTTTATGTCGCCCTACATCATCGGCCTCAACGTGACCTAGTTCGTGCAGGTCCTCTCGGCAATCTCCTCACAGTGCTTAGGAGCATCAATGAGACCCTCCTCAACGCCTCCGATGAGAACAAGAAGGCCATCGCCACCAAGTGCTGGCCTGATGAGCGCCGACTAAAAGGCCTCCTACACTATCCTTGGATAGGGATTGCGTGTTCGGCAGTGGGAAAGCCCTGTCTGCCACGTTTCGCCAAGGACACCGTCGCGGTCTACCGGCTCACCGACGGCGGCCCGAGTCGGGCCTGGCGGCGTTGATTCTGAGCTATCGCAGTGGGAAGCCCAGCGGGCGGCCGATCGTGTATAGCGTGTTTGGGAAGCCTACGTGCATTGGCAAAAGCCAAACACTATTTTGTAAATATATTTTGTAATCTAACATGTCAGCCAGAAGCTGCTTTCTCGCCTTACAGTTACAGGAGGAGGGCGGCAAGGGCATGCAGGCAAGCCACGACGAAGTTGTTGTTGTGCACGCTCCCCGCGGCGGCCTCCTCCGGGCACGCGTTGAAAGGCGCCGCGGTGCAGGTGCAGGGCGAGCACGACCCATCGGCCGAGCCGTCGGTCAGCGGCTCCGGGTAGTGCTGCTTGGCGCCTGACCCGCGGCAGTCCCTGAACGTCGACAGTTCGCGCACCTGGAAGTAGGTGCTGTTGCCAGACGCCTCGAGCCCAGCGCCGGCGCACGGGTACACCGTCCACTCGGACCCCTGGTAGACCGAAACGCCGATGGGGAACGGCCCCTCTCCCGGGCTCCAGGGAAGCTCCAGGCCCTGGCCGTCGATGAGGCGCACCAGGCCAGACTGGTGGAAGTGCGCGCCGTTGTTAAGCTCGAACGCGGTCGCGCCCTTGAAGCCGGTGATGGACGCGTTGGCAAAGTCGTGGCCGGCATCGCCGCCCTGAAGCAACATGTCGCCCCGGGCCTGAAGCACCGCGCCGTCGGACAGCTCGACCAGCGCTATACCACCGAACACTGCCGTGCGCGTAACGACAGCGGCGTTAGGGGTGGGAGGAGGTGATATGGTGACGATCACAGTCAGATAAGGTAATAGGTGCGTACGGGTATAGGGGCTGGAGGAAGACACATGGGCGCCAGCGGCGCCCCTGACGGTAACGTCGCCGTTGACCGTGATGGTGGACAGATCGTCCGCGCTGATGATTGACATCGAGATTGCCTCAGGCGAATTCAAATTGTGGAAAAACGGAGAGCCTGGCGTTTTGGAAAAGAAGAGGCGGTTAGGTTAGTGTCTGTACCGGGCCTCTATGAGACATAGTTTTTGTGCCACGCGTGCCGTGTGTGTGTGTGCGTGGTACCGAGGCGGTCGTGTGTGTGTGTGTGTGTGTGTGTGTGTGTGTGTGTGGTGTGTGGTGTGTGTTGCCAGGTACCAGGAAGCAGCTCGAGGTCGCCGTTGATGATTGCCCACGACCGAGTATCCACCTCCAGTTCGGGGTTGCTGTTGAATCCCTTTCCCCTCTTCTCCCGCTCCGTCGTCTTGTGGTGGGCGGCGGACTGGTGTGAGAATTGGTGTACAAATGACCCGCCGCGAGTTAGACACAGGCCCACCATCACCACAACTACTACCATCGGTAACCTCCACGGGAAAGCGAGCAGGTGTGGTGGTACCTTCGTTGCGTGCCTTCCAGAGGGTGTTGACTCGGCCGCTTCGCGCGCGACTTGCGCCGGTTCAGCTCTAATTGGCACAGGCGCCGGTGGCGGCGGCACAGGCGCGCTGCCATTGACCGTGGCGTTACCCATCGACGAGCCCACCAGGCGCACGTCGCCCGCCGTGACCGAAGACGAGTCATAGAGGCCAAGGTAGACGGAGCTGGGCGAGCCGCCATAGCCCATCGAGTTCGGAGTGTTCTCTGCATAGACGTTGCCTCCGCGGCCGCCGATGATGGTGATGGCGCCCTTGCCGTCGCCCACCACCACGTGCGCTCGGGCCCACACGGCCAGTTGGGAGCTCTCGTAGATGCTGCCGCCGCTGCCGGTGCCATTGATCACGTCGCCACCAGCGCCGCCAGTGACGGTCACCGAGCCTGCAACATTGTCATATTTAAGAGCTGATTTGTGATGCACATGGTAGCCCGCAGGTCGTGTGTGGCGGTGCAGTGGCGAGTCGTACCACCAACGTTCACGAGGCTGTGCTCACTGACTTCGAACATGGCCGACCCGGCGTCACCGCCATTTGAACCGCCGCCGACGACCGAACCGCCGTTGCCGCCCTCGATCACGACCGACCCGTAGACATCGAGCGTCACGCCGCCGCTCACTGTATGTGTGTGTGTATGTGTGTATGTACGTCACCACCACCAGAGAAGCGACAATGATGGTGAGCGCGTGCGCAGACTACCGCTGTGCGAAGAGGAATAGTGCACAAACCTGAAACGATAGACACGACGGCGCTCTGTCCGCCGCTACCTTCAACGCTGCTGCCGGCGTTGCAACCGGTGACGCGGAGGTCGCCGCCGATGATGATCTCGCCCTCCCACACGTTCTCCACCACCAGACCGCCCATGTTCGGACGCCAGCCATCGTTGACCTGGAAGCCCACGCTGCTGTAACAACCACCGCCTTGTTGAGGTTGGGTTGATGTCAAGTTAGCCACGGCATAACTACGACGACAACGACAACGAGGCGGCAGCAGCAACGTAGCAGACGTACCAGTGGCGCCTGCGTAGGTGGAGGAGCTGGACGAACCGGCGCGCAAAGTGAGGTCACCGCCCACGCGCACGTTCATGTCGCCAGTGCTCACGAAGTCGGAGGAGACACCCCTCTTGTTGTCGTTGCGAGCCAAGATGCAACCCCGCTCCTTGCAGGCACCACCGCCGCCCATGGCAGGACCCTGCGTCGCACGAAAAATGAAAGATTGTCAGGCCGCGCTGATTTATGTCGTCGGGGGGTATGGGGACGTACCAGATAAAAGCTACCGGTATAGGCGCTCGCGCCAACCGCGGCTTGGCCGGCCGAACCGGGGGCCACGAGCAGGTCGGCGGCCACGTTGATGCTGCCTCCGCTCATCATCATCACATTCGCTTGGCCTGCAAGCAAGCCGCCAACAACAACAACGAAAGATGAGCGAGACCTGGCCCGGTTGAAAGCGCGTGCGCGAGCCCAGTCGGGCAGGCCGTGCCGTACCTCCTTCGCCAGCGACGCTACTCTCGGTGGCGTCCATGGAGTTGTTACCGCCGTTGCCCCCCACGATGTGCAAATTGCCGCCGACCAACACGTCGCCGCCATAGGCGACAATGAGCGACGAGCTGCCTGCCTCACCTGTTTCCCGCCGACCAACCTCGTCAAAATTGGCCCAAGCTCGCACAGTGGTGGGCGAGGGCTCACTGTCAGCGTACCAGCCGTCTGGCCAAGGCCAGCGTCGCCGCCGTGACCGGCCTGCACGATGAGATCCTTGGTGGCGGCCAACTGGCTGCCGAAGCCCAGCTGCACGTAGGCATCCTCACCGCTCTGTCCGTAATAGGTGCTGCGCCAGGTTCACACGCCATTGACATGCATGAGCTTTCTGTGCTAATGCGCTTTCACAGGGAGATTAGTGGGGGAGGGGTGTTAGGGGGATACCTGGGTCCGGTGTTGCCGCTCTGCACGGTGATGGTCGACTGCGAGCCGTTGGCCAGCAAGAAGCCCTTGACCAGGTTGATCCAGGCCTCGCCGGCCCTGTAGCCGTATTGGTTGCTCTCATTGCGCAGGCCGCTCACCGAGCCGGACTTGACCGTCACCGAGCCTGTTGTGTGTTGTTAGTGCTTTGGCCCGGCAAGCAGTTCGTTCTCGAGAACGAAAGCGAGAGCCCAAGAGCGAAGCCAAGAGATCCCAGGGGGTGGGAAGCGCACCGCCAACGATGAGTGAGCCCGTGTCATACTCGGAGGGGGTCCACCCATTCTCAACCAAGTCGAACAGATTGTCGCCGGTGGAAATGGACGCGTCGCCGGTGTCCGCGAGGAGGCTGTCGCCCGACTGGACCAGCAGATCGCCGCCGATGACCACGTCGCCGCCGTCAAAGTAGAGGCTCACCTCGCGCGTCGAGCCGGTGGTCGAGTTGTCGGTGAAGTCGCGCGTGGTGAGCTCCACATCACCGCCCACCTGGTGTTGTTTGTTTGTTTGTTGTGATTGAGCGTCAGGCCAGCGCATAGTGGGTGGTGAGGCATGGAAGGAAGTGGTTGTGGAGGAGGCCACGGGCGAAGGAACGGACCTGGAGGAAGGAGTCGTAGTCCACAGCCAGGCCAGAGCCATCAAGGCTGAAGCCACGCTTCTTCTTCTTCTGCTTCTCGCCTCCCTCCACGACGGAGTCGTCATTCTCGTTGTTGGTCTCACGCTTCTTGTTGTAATCGTAGCAACCGCCGAGCACGGTGACGTCGCCCGCCACGCTCACGCGCGAGTTGGAAAGCACAGCCGCGTAGGCCTGGGCGTACTGGCCCGCGGTGACATTGATCGACCCGCCAAACGTGGCCTTGGTGTTGCCCAATTGCATAAAGGCTGCAAAGCACAGAACAGGTAAAAAAATATTAAAATAAAGAGGGTTAATCAATCCGATAAAGGGAAATGAATAAATTCAATTTTCACCAAAGAGATTAGAGAGGAAGCAAAGAGGGCCACCACAATGATTTGAATTTGACATTTCGGGGAGGCTTACCTTCGTCGAGTCCGGCGATGGTGAGGTCGCGCGAGAGCTCGACAATCGCATAGGAGGTCCTCAGATAGGCAGCGCTTTCGTCGGTGTCCACCAACTGGAGCGAGCCGGTCGAACGCACGGCGCCATCGTTTACGTCGAGCCAAACCGCACGCAAATCGCCTGATGATGATAAATCAAGAAAAAGAAAAAAAGAAAAAGAAAAAGAAAATTAGGCACCGCACTTCGGGCAGCCAGGCAAAGATATCGTTAACCTTTGTTGATGAGACCGCCATAGGAGTTGATCGAGATGGACTGCACGTTGACGCTGAGGCCCGCCCGGATGGTGACCTGGACCTCAGACCCGGCGATGTTTACTTGGTCGCCCTCGCCCGGGTAGGTGTCGTTGCAGTTGATCCAGGTGGCAGCCACGTCCCACGCGCCCGTGCTGTTGGCCGTGCAGCTCAAGCCGAAGCCGTGCACGGCCGTCGGGGTGGTGGTCAGGGCCAACAGCACCAGTACGATCAGGGCCGGCAGCGAGATCAGGACCGGCGAGAAAAGGCCGGACCGGTTCATGGTGGTGCAGTTCTGTGGTGTGTTCTGATGGTACAAGGGGGGTGGGTGAGCTGCTGTGGTGGGCAGAGGAGTACTGGACAAAAAGAGAAGAAGAAGTCTGGCTTTTTGTGTCTCGGACGGTCGCCGAGAGACAAGGGCGTTCCCGGGAAGGGATGTCTGTGAAGACGGAACCAGCGGGTGTGTGCTGGCCTTGTTGATTGGTCGCCGAATGAACACCTGGTTGCCGCCAGGTGTGTGCTGACCTTGTTGATTGGTCACTGGCCGAATTAAATCTGGATTGGTTCAATTTCTGGGACAGGTGTTGCAACCGCGCTTGTTTGGTGGTGTCTGTTCGTGTCCGTGACATACCTCCGGCCACGTCCCGGTCGTACGGTGTTTTCACCAGGTGGCATCCCGTGTCGCCCAGAAGCAAAGGAAGCCAGATCTGGAGTACATGACTGCACTGGGCGACTGGGCCTGCTGAGGTGACTGCCAGATTTCTCTATCAAAATGGACAAAAAAATACCCAGCCACACATTCCTCCAGGCACTGGGGCACAGAGGGCACTACTGGCCACCTCCCAGGTAGACGCTGTCAACATTCAGGGAGCAATTGGTGGTGTTAGTGATAGACAATGCCCATGTTGGTGATCATGGAATGGGCACACCCATATTGTCCATGTCAAGCAAAACTGGCCATGGCTCACACTTGCGCCCTGTTACATGCCCAGAAAGAAGAGTTCACCAGAATTGCTATTTCATTCCACTCTTCAAAGTCCTTCAACATACCATTGTTGGTGAGGCTGCCAAAGCTTTTTATAGTTTGCCATTGTTCTTGTGGTTAAAATGGTATAAAACAAAATCCCCTCACACACTCAAGCACTCCTCTGAGCACTGGCATGCAGATGGGCACTCCTGGTTGCCACCCAGGTAGACACTGTTGGTGTCCAGGTAGTAGCTGGTGGTGTCAGTGCCATGATGGCAAAGGAGATGCAGAGGCAGATGCCAAGGGAGACACCAACAGAGAAGAAGAGGGAGAGGCCACCAGGGTGCCAACAATCAGGGGTGAAGGTGGCCCCCTGGGTCATGTTGAAGCACTGGGCCTGGCACACATTGGTGCAGGTACTGCCATTCTCCAGGTACATGCCTATAAGCAGTCAAGTCATCTCATCAGCCATACAAAGAGATATGTATATCCCAACAGTAGGGTGGCAGGCAAACAAACATTGGGGTAGCAGCCATTCTTGTCTGTGTAGAAGATGCCTGACTCAAGGGAGAGCAGATAGCAGCCCTGGGAGTTGGGGAAGTAGGCCAGTCCATCAATCAAGGTTGGGCAGCACCCATTGGTGTCCCCAAAGAAGCCTGCACCACAGTCCATCTGGGCCTGGGCCACAGCCAGCAGGCTGAGCAGGCAAGTGGCCACCAGGACAAACATTCACTTCATGGTCATTGCACAAGAAGATTGGTGGTAAAGTGAAAGTGTTGTGTAGTGGGTGAAGATGAAAGTGAGAGAAAGGAGTGATGGGCAATAAGGAACTGACCGGGAGTTGGCAACACCATCCCATTCCCCAGATCGGCCGATCAAGGTGATCTGGGGAATGGTGGTGCCAATTGATTTATTTATTTGTGGTCAAGCGGCAAAGCAGCGCCATTAGACCACCCAGAAGCGTGCCCGGGAGTCGTCACTGGTGGTCGTGCGTTAGTTTTTTCCGCACCACCAACAACCTCTACATCTAATCATGATGAAGGAGAGCCGAAGGGGTGGGTACCTGCAGGTGAGGAGGGCGTTCTCTACGGGGGAGGAAGCGATAAATCGCACCAACTGATTGTGTCCGGTGAGCCGGTGGAGCAGGTCACCTGCAGAAAAGAGGCGATTGTCAAAATGACCGCTGGCACGACACACACACGACGCATGCGCGAACCTGAGCGTGTGTCCCAGGCGACTGCCACCGCGCCGGACTCGTCCGGGGCCAGCACAAAGTCCTCGCTGAAGCTGAACGTCGCGGGGAGTCTCCGCTTCTGCAAACGTTCGTTCGTTATGATTACTAACGCTGAACAAGAAAACAGAAGAAGAAATGTACGCTTAGCACGGAGCCCGAGTAGATTCGGAGGGGTCGCGTGGTGGACAGGTCCCAGAGCTTGACGGTCGAGTCCTTGCCGCACGAGAGCAGGTATCGCCCATTGCGTGAAAACTGAACGGAGGTCACCTGCAAGCATGGATAGGTCAACGGTGAGCAATGAGGAGGGTCACGACATGGAGAAGAAGCAGAAGAAGCATACTGCGTTGCCCGAGTGCGCGGCGGGAAAAGTGCTGATGCACGTGGCACTGGTGGTGTCCCACAGCTTGATGTTGCCGTCCTTTCCGGCCGACGCGTACACGCCTCCATCGTTGCGGTATCGGACCTAAAAAAATGGTGCATGTGGCCAGGCAGAAGGACAATAATGGTAAATGATAACATATTTGAGACCAAATCGATTGGCGGTGAGGGTACCATGTTCACCGTGGATGAGTGATTGTCTCCAGCGTTGGGGCATACGAAGGCCTGCTGTGTGCGCGTGTCGTAGAGGCGGATTCGTGCATCCTTGCCAGACGCCAACAAAAAGTCGCCTGCGCACGGAGTCAGGAGTGAGCTCTTTCAATCGGCCCACGTTCGCAGGAAAAAGAACAACGTCTGTGCGCGCTGAGGCTGGCGCATAGAACGGTACCCGACGGGTGGAAGTCGATTGATCGAAGTCGGACCGCATCCTGTATGAAAATAACAGAACGTGAGAGTGGACGACAAAGCGATTGTGTGCGTGGCGTGGCCTGTTACCTGGATGAATTTGACGCTGCGCTTGGCGTGCGTCTTGGAGTAGTCAAAGAATTTGATGGACATGTCCTTGGAACAGGAGGCCAGCAGTGGCGTCGTGGGGTGAAAGCAGACGTCCGTGACCGTCTGGACCGACCATGAGTGGGTGCACCCATCACCACTGTGAGCAACGCGACATGGCGTAGGCCACACGCACTCCGAGGTACGTACCGACGAATGGTCGTAGAAGGAGCGCGTGACATTTCGAGAGGCTCCGTCGTCCATGTGGTCGTGATCCTTCTTGTCGCCGTGGGCTTTCATCTTTTCCACGTCGGCCAGTTTGACCGAGGTGTCCATTGAACCGGTGGCCACCAGCTTGCCTGGTCGTTTGTTGGCAAGCAGTCAACAAACAACACCATGCCGTGCGTCGGTGAACGAAAATGCGCAGCCAAGAGCACTCGAGCAATGGCGAGTTGGCGCATGTAGATGGTGAGCGTAGTACCGTCGGGAGAGAATCGCCCACAACGTACGGAGCCCTTGTGGGTTGTGAGATATCGGGTCGTGAAGCGGCAGCCGTGGCGATCCGGCGCTCGATCAGCTGCCGGAGGCATAATGGAGCAAAATCAGAGTCTGCAAACAAAGTGTGCGATGGCACCGCACGAAAGAGCAGGGCGTGCACGTACGCTTCTCGCGATCAAAGTCGAGGCCCTTGGGCCGCACGGTGGCGCCCAGCAGCACTGACCCCGAGTCATCGTCGTCCTCTTTGTCCCAGGCCATCTTGTCCTCTGGTGCCGCACATCATGGTACACACACACGCACACAACACAGCAAACAAATGAGCAAGAAGAAACTACAAAGCGATGATAAGCTCATGATACGAAGATGAAGAAGAGGGAGGAGGGGGTTACTTTCGCGTCCGGGTCCAGCTTCTCTGGTGCGGCCCTGGCTGGCGAGTCGGTAGAGTCGCTGAGGTGCCACTTGCGGCGGGCGAGGGATAAGGGTCACGTTGGAGAGCTGCGAGGCAATGTCCGTAAATCCATCCTCGTGCAGCTGGCTGGCAGTAGACAAAGAAATCTCGATGTGAGAGATGGATCGATGTAATTCAAACAATTTAATAAATAAGTCCCGAGCAGCACGGCAGCTATGCCGCTGGTAGCGCAACGCACTAGTGCCATAGTGGCAGCGTAGGGCGAACCTGATGATGAGCTGGTAAAGCGTACGCTTGTCCATCTGGAGTGTACGACGCTCAAAACAGCACAGAAATTCTGTTGAATAAAAAGAAATAGAAAAGAAAAGAGACCCAACGCTGTGGAAAAACAACAACAACAATGGAGGCGGACTTCTTCAACGTCAAGACGGTCGAGGCGGGCTGGTGGCGCCCCACTCAGGTTGGTGAGCTGGTGCTGTCGGCCCTGTCAGCGGATGAGGTGACGAAAACAGATCTGGAGGTCAGCAATAAAGGAAGGGAGGCGTTCATCCTCCACGGGGTGCTCACCCCCGCCGAGTGCCGACACATGGTCGAGCGGACGGAGCGCGAGGGCTACGAGCCCATGCGCGAGTTCACTACCGCCTCACGCAGTAACACGAGGCTCATGATCGACGACCGTGAACTGGCTGATGCCATCTGGCCCCGCGTCAAGGCCCTGGTGCCGGAAGTGGCCATCAAGAGTGGTCAGACCTGGAGCGTGGTCGGGCTCAACCACCGCTGGCGCTTCTGCAGGCATCGTCGCCATCTCACCGTCGTGTGTCGTGCGTGTGGTCTGTCGAATCTGATCTGCTTGTGACTATCCTCTGCAGGTACACTCCTGGCCAACACTGTGAACCGCATGTGGATGCGGCGTACAAGCCGTCGTCCAGTGAGCGGAGTCTCTTCACGTTCATGCTCTACCTCAACGAGGGCTTTGGCGGCGGTAATGGCTGGTCTTCCCAGATAGGGGAGTTGCGAGACAACTTTGATTGACCTCTCTCGTGCAGGCGCCACGGTGTTCCTCGAGGGAGAGAGGCATGCAGTCACACCGCTCACAGGCATGGCGCTGGTGTTTGAGCACAACATCGTTCATGAAGGCGAACGGCTCGCTTCCGACGTCAAGTACATCATGCGTACCGAAGTCATGTACCGTCGCCAACCCAAGAACTGGGGCTGAAGTTGTGCTTTTTTTTGGGTTCTAAAAACAGAAAAAAAACAGAAAAGAAAAAGGTGAGAGAAAAGAGACCAAATAAACCCAAAGATAAGATGGATGAGCCCGGTCGTGTGGGCGGCCCGTTGATCCGGCCCCTCAGCTACTACCTTCAATCCCCTTCTCCGCAAGTGCACTTGCAGCCACCTGCCGAATTTGCATCAAGGGGGCGCTTTCTCCATCAACCGCGAGTGCCCAGCTACAACCACAATTCGACGGAGAAGTTGCTGCTGGAGGCCGACCTGCTCTTCAATGAGCTGCAATCCTCCTCGTCTCCGACAAGTTCTCACGTGCTTTGTACGTCCCTGCTTTCCCTCTCTTGTGAATCAAATTGAATCACGCTTTAATTTCAATCCGTTCAATTTGGGCAGCCGCGACTCGACTCCTAACCAAGACTAGGGACCCGCTGCCCGACGCCGCCGCCGCCTCGGAGCCAGCAGCCACGACCAAGACGAAGGCGAGGAAGCCAGCAGAGGCCACCGTCACCTCCACCGCTGCCGCCCCCACCAAACGACGACGAGTGGAGCAAGGAGCGGAGGACGAGCGCTACGAACGAGTTGAGGTCTCCGAGCTCGAGCAAGCCTCGGCCGGGCAAATAGCCGAGCCGAGCCGAGACAGCGACAGCGACAGCGACAAGAAGAAGAAGAAGACCAAGGAGCGCAAGAGCAGAGTTGCAGAGAAGAACACGAAAAAGGACGAAAAAGAGAAGGCCAAGGGGAAGCGAGCAAGAAGATCGGCCGATGAAGCGCGCCAAGAGGACGAAGAGGAGGGGGAGGAGGATCAGCCCAAGAGGCGGCGTAGGATTCGGCGGACGGAAGACAAGAAGGCCAGACAGGCGAGGCCCACCACCACCTCCTCAGACGGGCGTTGGAAGAGTACTGCCTGCTGCCCTCTCGGTCTTTGGTGTCGTGCTCTCTGCCTAACGGTCAACGTGTTGTGTGTTGTGTGTCATGTGTCTTCTGGTGTAGCGGGGAAATACGTGTGCGCTGAACACTTTCGGGACAAGTGCGCCACGTGTAAGGAACGCACGCCCGTATACCTCAAGTACGGCATCACGTTCGCCGTGAACAATGGCAGAAACTTTGTGTGTCTCCACCCGCGTCGCGATTTCCCGAACGAGCCGTGCGGCGTCAGGTTCACGACGCAGCACGAGCTCGTCGAGCACCGACTCGCTCACGAGGCCTCAGAGCGACCGGGCGGTCTGGTGCGCCAGGAAGTGCTCGACAGGCGACTCGAGGTGTCGGCGGCCGTGGTGCAGCGAATGATGAAGGAGCTCGACGAGTCGCCGAGCAGTTCGAAGTCCAAGTCTCCGTCGGAGTCCACCGTACTCATCGCGGCTCTCATCGACGGCGAATGCGCGCGACTCGGCTACGAAGAGAAGTGCAAGCCGTCGGCCGAGGTGGTGCACCAGCGGTACCGATGGGCGCGGTACCGGCAGCTGAAGTTTGATTCCGCGGAGGAGCTCCTCAGCGAGCACATGAGGCTGCAGAGGCGCCTGCAGCTCAAAATGATGGAGACGCTCATGCGCGAGGACATTCCGATGGCCGACCTGGACCAGGGCTGGGTGGTGGCCCGCATCGCGCACCTGTGGGATCAGGTCAAGGACCAGCGCCGCGGGATCCCCTACACTAAGTCCACGATCGTGGGCACCGTCTACAACTGGGCGCGGCGGACCTACTCCAAGCCCGTGCCGCCGATCTTCCCACCGATCAACAGACCCAAGAAGCGGAAGCGGAAAGCCAAGAAGCGGAGGAGGAAAGAGGAAAAGCGAAAGGAGGAGAAGATGAACAAAAAGGAGGAAGAAGAGGAGGTGCAGAGCCAATCAGACGACAGCTACAATGGCAACGACAACGAAGACAGTGAAGACACCGCCGTCAACGACGACCCAGACAATAATAACATCAATTACGATGAGGACACGGAGGACGAAGGACTTGCAACTGGCATGGAGGTGAACGAGGCGGAAGAGGAGGGCGAGGAGGAGGAGGAGAAGAAGAAGCAGAACGAGAGTGCCACGAACAGCCGAAGCCGAGGGGGGGACGTGGGTGGGCGAGAGGCGGTGGCGGCGGTGGCGGCGGCGAGGTCGCCCCCAGCTCCTCCATCGGCTGTCGGGAAGGCGAAGACGACGAACGCGCACGAGGGTCTCACCGGCCGAGAGCTCGTTCTTGCACGACGCCGGCACGTGATGCAAACGCTGGACTTGCTTCTCGCCTCCCAACTTGACAAATGAACGCCAATGCAGCTTTTCTCTGTGGATTTTCATTCTTCATCCCTCAGCATCACCACACACACAGGGCTTACAGGAGAGGCAGGGGAGGCTTTGCCCTTTGATTAATAAAACAGTGCTTGGCCTAGGTGTGTGGTTGAGATCAATTCAAAAAGTACATGTCTTCCCCATTCCATTCCATTTGCAATTCAATTTTCATCTTGAGCCTAATTGGACAAGTGGCTGAGACCAAATGCCCTGAAATGGAGTATGTTCCTGCCCATGGGGCTGAGACCAAATGCCCTGAAATGGAGTACATTCCCCACCCATCTCTGTCCCTATTGAGTTAATATCATAAGCCAAAGGGAGGGCAAGCTATGGCAAACAAAGATTTGCAGGGATGTCACACAATGGCATGGCATGAAGATGGTTCATTTCCTCATGAATGTGATTGTGTGATTGTGTGATCTTGTTAATTGTATGATACTGATGTGGCTGCAGGTGTACCTGCCAAATCTATGTGTAGACTGTGAGGACATCCACAACACCAACAATCAACATCTCTACTCCAGTGACTGTGTACAATGCACAATAATTTGCACATGGTCTCACAACAACAAGGGCTTCAAGGACCATGCCTACATGAACGACCCTGATGGCACCATCAATGGCATCTTTTGTGCATGAGTGGACTTTGGTCTCCAGAAAACTCAGCAAAATTTATGCCAGAAATGTTTATTTATTTGTGAATTAACAAGAGCATGGTGGGTGGTTGTTGTCACTGAGGGGATGAGAAGGTGTCCACAAAGGAGTTTTCCTCATGATCTGACACCTCAGCCACTTCATCAATGTACACCAGCTCAGCCTCCTCCAGCAAAATCAGCTTCACTTATCTCATTGACCCCCTTGAGTGGCAGTGTGGCTGCCCAAGTGATACACACCTCCTGGTGCTCCACAGCCACCCTGAGATATCTGCTAGAGGTTTGCTGTTGTTGTGCTCAAGGGTGAGCTGTGCAAGTGTGGTGCCCACTACCCTGGTGGTGGGGGCTGGAGTGAGTGAGTCTGAAGGAGAGTGTATTGGAGGTGAAGGGCCTGTTGGTGGGTGATGGGGATTTGAGAGGTGTGGAAGTGTGGGAGGAGAATGAAGGCAGGCTGCTGCCTGGTTGAGGTGTGAGTTGGCTGAGGCAGAGGTGTCCTTGTGAGGTCTGCTGGATGATGAGAAGAGGCTGAATGTGAATAGGACTGTTGACTTGTGCATGGGGGACACTTCCAATCCATCCATATAGCTGATGGCCAGCCCCAGGGTCTGCAAGAAGGCATGGCAGGAACTGCAACACAGGATAATGACAATGATGATAGTGGTGCATGTCATGAAGATCCTACAGCAGTCATGTGAGACAATAATAGTGGGGATGGCTTCAAACTGGTCATGCTCAGCTCTGGTGGGGACACAATCATGGGGCAAGGGGGTGCATGTAAACCTTGATGGAGTGGACAGCTCTAAAATGTGATGTTCAGACACAATGAGCACAGTGCACAGGGGCATGGGACCAGGGACAAGTACATTGCAGTCAATGGCAGTCTCTCCACAAGTGTCACCACAACCTCAGGTGAGATGGGCAGGGTTAAATTGAAACTGAATTATTGGAAAATAATCAATGCTAAAATTGAAAATATGATAAAATAACCATGGCACACAAGTGCTGGTGACTGGTCAGGTTGAGGATCATGTTGAGACTTAGTGTAGATGAATACCCAGTTTTCAGTGGCCAGGTCACATGACACACTGCCTTGTGCATGTTGGCTGACTTGTTGCATAGCAGTTGAGTTTGTGTTGAAGTTTGTGTGACACTGCTGCTGTTGTCAGCCCACTTCATGGGATTCGCCCATGCTACAGGAATGTGCTGAATGTGGTGCAGTCCCAAAAAGGGTGAGGCATGTCACCACCATCCTGGTACTCCTTGCCCAGTTGCACCTGTGCAGTGGCCAAACTGTCATCAACAGTTCACATGCACAACTGCACAGTACTTGCACCACTTTGAAGGTCATTGTTGAAGGTCGCCTAAGGCTGCAGCCACCATTCCACTTGCCAAGGTCAGAGAGAAAGCAGTAAAGGTGCACATGTGGAGAAATGATGTTTTAAGGAAGGTTATCACCTGTTGAGGTGAACAAAACCACAAACCTTTCATTAAGCCAACAGTGTGACATGGATTGAGACTATGCAGCACAGCAGTGAGCATCCTCATCAGCAAGATGCCATATCACTCACTCATCAGGCCAATGTCCTTGCTCTTGGAGGTACTTGCTCAGCTGGAGGTGGAATGATGTAAGGAAGAGTGCTACTGATGAGTGGGGGTGCATGGTCAACCCTTCACATGATGTACCTCATTGAGCTTGGACTGACAGTTTCAAGGATCCATGGTGGCTTCCACCTTGGCAAGTGCTGCAATCAGCTTGGTAGGCAAAGGCACAATGGCGTTGGGGAGCAGCAAGTTTGGTGGGTGGCCTTATCTAGCTTGCTGTACAGCCCACAGATCTTGGCAATGCTGTTCTCCAGCAGAGGCAAGCTCTCACACTGTAAGAAAGTAATGGACAAATGCCATCAACTCCTTCAGAGCCCGCTCATGCTGACCTCTGCATGCAACTTGGCAACTGCTTGCATGGATAGTTGCTTCTTGTGCAGGGCCTGGCACCTCTGGGCACCAGACTTCTTCCACTTCATAGTGGTAGCAGCACTTACTGACTGCTTTGCATCCTCCTGCTTTGCTATCCTTCTTTCCTGCCCTGCATTGCCACCTGCAACTCCCAGCATCATCTTTGTTGGTACCCTGTTGCAGATTTCTGTGAAATGTGCATGGGTCCCAAAAAAGATAATTCAAGAAAGCCACTTGACTGGCCACTGGCCACACCACACTTGCTCAAGTAGAGGATCTTGGTTGTGGGAGAGATGTTGAAAGTGACCACCATCTCCCCAAAGGACATCTGGTGGGGCAACATGCACCTGTTGGGCTTTTGCCCAATCAAGAATGAGAAAGAGTACACAGTTTCTTGCCATCAGTACCTGTTCAAGCAAGTGAGCGCCAAGGGCATGCCACTGGTAGTTTACTTCCTACTTTGTCAAATCAACAGAGCCAAAATGAAGAAGGTAAACACATTTTGGCTGGCCAGTCCATTTACTCTTTATGAATTATTAGTATTTTTTACTAACTCTCTGAGTGGCCATCTCACTCTTCATCTGAAGGCATTCATGCCCACTTGTGACAGGAGTAATAAGGGGATAAAGGATTATGAGCAGGCTGCAATTCAACTCACCCTGCTTGAGCAAGATGGAGAGATCCCATGTTGGAATATTTCAGCTGTCTCATCTCTGCCAATGTGTTGGCAACAGGTACACCCTCCCCTTCAAAGCTGTAGCAAAATCACATCTAATCAGCAGAAAAAGGCTTGGCTCTGCTGTCATGAAGTACCCATCAGCAGTATTCCCTCCACCAAAGTGCCATCTCTTCCAGCTTCTATGCTCTTCTCTGGCAGCTCTCCATTGCAGTGATCAAGAGCACTCTGGTCAAGAAGTACCCTTCTGTCATGCCTCTGCAGAAGCATCTGATCAATGCCACCACCTACATTTGCTCACCAGCAAACATTCAATCTCCAGAACAAAGTGAAAGGAGAACACAAGCACAGCTTTGAGGAGAAGAGGCTGCAGTCCAGCTGCAATAGCCCACTCAAGGGGCAGGAGCCAAGCAGCAGTGGGTCCCACTGTGAGAAGGGTCCTGTCTGCAGTGCATTGGCTGATCATCAATCCCAAGCGCTCAGCCATGTCCCTTAACACTGCAAGCCATGACCATTGCCAGCCGGGAGTCTGACACAGTGGATTGCTACCTGTGTGCACGTTAGCTGGCAGTGAAAGGAGTGTCTTGGAAGATGCGCTTCTGAGCTAAGGAATGTGTGTTTTTTCCGAGTGATAAAGTGAAGTTTCTGCGTATACAGAAACGTGCATCATGAGTGGTGCAGCACTTGCGCGTTCAATGCCGACTTCTTGTGGAGAAGTGGAGCCTGGTGGTGCGGGTGGTGCGTTGTGACACCGGTGTGACCCTGCAACCGGCGACCCTACAGGTGGTCAGTGTGGAGGCACAAGTGTGTCCGAAGTGTGGTGCGAGGGAAGTGTGTTTTAGAGTTGTGCATGGGGTGTTATTCGGAAAGTAACCTCAAAACACCCCATTTGTCAGCACGGTGGGTGCTAAAAGGTTTGGTTTATCGCTGGCGCCCACCTTGTCGACCACTGTTCGAGCCTGTCGACCATTGTTTCATTGCGTTGCTCATTTCCACATAGTGGGGTAGTCTGATAGGTCCAATCGGTCCTACAGCCCCGACACTTTAGTGCTGTCTCCCATTTCTGGTCCGGCTCTACCGCTTCTTGTTTGTTTCGCCCTCTACAAACAACACACCAACCATGGCCCGCACCCAGTCCCTGATCGGCTTTACCGTGCTGTTCGCTCTCGTCGCCGTGCTGCTCCTGGCGCCCTCCGCGGCCAAGGCCCAGCAGCAGGCGTGTCCCCAGAGCGACGTCCGCCCCGATGCCTGGGTTCAGGTACCCCCCCCACCCCCCGCTCTTCTCTCTTCCCCCCCCCGCTTTGTCGTTTTCATATTTTTAAACTCCGATCGCTCCAAACACGGGCACGCGCAGGCTCTGGTGCAGGCGATGAACAACCTTGGCCAGTCGAGCGAGAAGATGGCCCTGCTGCAGAAGTCCGTGGCCAACGACACGCGCGTCTTCTCCGGCGCCCAGATTGTCAACATTCTCGGGGCGCTCTCCTTCACCGACGACAAAGTCATGGTACCCCCGTACCCTCTCGTACTCTTACTTACTCACATTTTTGGGCAATTATTAACCGACAATCTCAACCAATGGTCGCACCCACTAATGGCTGGGAACAACATCTAACAACCAACCAACCACGACACAACAGGCGATGACCTTCATGTCGCCGTTCATCATCGGCCTCAACACGACCGAGTTCGTGCAGGTCCTCAACGCGATCTCCTTCTCGCCCGAGCGCATGACGGTGCTTAAGAGCATCAAGGACACGCTGCTCAACGCCTCCGACGAGAACAAGGTGTTCATCGCCACCACGTGCTGGTCCCTGAGCTTCGACCAGCAGGCCGCTTACGCCATCCTCCGCGATGTCGCCAGCCGGTACCGTGTCTTGTGTGCTGTGTGCGTCGTGTGTGCGTCGTGTGTCGTCGTGTGTCGTGCGTGGCTTACTGCTTGTCTTTTGTTTGGTGGATGTCGACGTGGTGCAGGGATTGCATCTTCGGCAGCGTGACGGCCCTGTCGGCCACGTTCGTCATCGACGTGTCGGGCTCGATGGACACTCCGTTCACCCTCAACGGCACCACCTACTCGCGGCTGTCCTACGTGCAGCAGCACCTGAGCCAGGTGATCAGCGAGCAGCTCAAGCCCTACCAGCAGTTCAACGTCATCATTTACAGCAGCGGCGCTCGCGCGCTCTTCAGCGCTCCCGTCAACGCCACCACCGCCAACATCAAGGTACTTACTACTTGACTGACTGACTGCCTGCCTGCCATCCACATATCCATTCATGCCCACACGGCCGCACACCACAACCACCGCACACGAAGCCTTGTTGTTGGTTTCTTTCCCAACTAACCGGTTCACAACACATATGATAGAGCGCGCTGACCTTCGTGGCGGGCCTGCGCGCCGGCGGGTCGACCAACACGTACGCGGGTCTCCAGCTGGCCTTCAGCTCGTCCAAGGACACCGTCGCGGTCTACCTGCTCACCGACGGCGTGCCCGACCCGGGCCTGGCGCCGCGCATCCTGCAGGCCATCCCGCAGTGGGAGGCCCAGCGCGCGGCCGACCGTCAGATCCGCATCTTTGCGACGGCGTTCCTGCTGGGTCCGGACAGCGCGGCGGACAAGCAGCTGAGCGCGGCGTTCATGAAGCAGGTGGCCGCCCTCACCAACGGCGTTTACCGCAACATGGACCAGGCCCAGTAAGTACAGTACTGGTTGTTGTCAGTTTAGGCAGTGCAGCGTTAGATTGTTTTTTCAGTTCATTTTCATTTTTTACTTGCGCCGTGCGGTGGCACGGTTCAGGAGGAGCAGGTAGCGAATGCGCACCTGGTCCTCGTTGGGGATCACGAACTCGTTGTAGCCCCTGCCCTGCCGGCTCTCCGTCTCGCCCAGCGGCACCGTCACGCCCCCGTCCCTGGGAGATGTGTGTGGTGAGTGCAGCGCCCGAGTGGTGCGGGGGCGAGACGGGGTTGTGTACGTGTGGAGGGCCAGGTGTGGGTCGGCCACGGTTTTGCCCACTCCCAGGTAGTGGTGTCGCCCCTGGTCGACACCACCGGCACCGCACCATCAACACCACATGTCGGTCAGAGAGGAGGGCGACATGATAGCATGCCCGGCATGGTTGCAGAAGAAAGAACACTCTTCAACGTACGGGAGGCAGGGTGGTGCCGCCCCTGGTGGTGCGGCGAATGAGGCCCTCGCCCAGCGCTACCTCGCACAACAGGAAGCATCCCACCTCCGAGTCCAGCTTCATGTAGTTCATGCTCTTGTTGGGCAGGTCGGAGAAATAGACTGTTCATCGATCACCACACACACACGCACACGCACACAAACACACACTCTGGTAAGCGGCCATGTGAATAAGAACCCTGTGAAATGAGTGAACAAGAAAGAGAAAGAGATGAAGACGTACTGCCTGGCCCAAACGTGGCGCCGCTGGTTCTTGCTCCGATAGGCTTGATGCAAAGGCCTTTGCGCAGGATGCCCATCACGTTGGCCACGCCCGTACCGTGCCCCCTGTAGGCCGCGGCGTAATCGCAGTACTGCTGGTGAGCCGGCGGTCCCGCGAATGGGGGTCCTGCAAAGAGAAGAAAGAGGGGGGTACAGGAGGGTGCGGTTGGGCAGGTTGGCGTAGGGCCGGTAGCGTTCTTCTTCGCCCTTGCGCTCCACCGCGAAGGCGTCAATGACCTTTGCCGATTTGCCCTTCATCACTTCCCCGATCATCCTCCATTCGTCTGGCACACACCGCAGGTGCCACCGCACACGCCATCGCACACGCACATCAATTTGTGTCCCAGCAACTGGGTTGGTTGGGCGGGCTAGATACCCGATCGCTTGTCGAGGGGCGTGAGTTTGGCCTTGAGCGCGTTGCAGAGCAGCCGCATACGCGCCAGGGCTGTCCGTTGGTCGTTGGCTTTGAGCGGCTCGTCGGCGCGCTCGTCGATCGTCACCTCGGCCTCTTCCGCTTCGTCTTCTGCCGCGGCCGCTCCATCCGCGTGCTTGTGCGGCAGCGACACCTCGTGCAACACCTCCAGCCCAATTCCGATCTCTTGCAGCGACTGGAGCTATGTGTCAGTTCACCCGCACACCCCACCGCACGCACGCACGCACGCACCACCACGCACGCACGCACGCACGCACGCACACACACACACACACACGCCTGCGACAAGGCGAGGCTGCGTGCCTGCAGAATGTCGGCCTTGTGGGCGAGCTTGTGGTGGGTGTCGATGACCTCGGGCGAGGAGTTGCTGGCGGTGAAGTCGAACGGCAGCACGCAGTGAAACATGTGCGACAGCTTCTGGCGCGCCTGCACAACGTGCGGCGGCAGCGGACGCAACAGCCGCTTGAGCTCGTCCTCGTAGGCCAAGATCCCTGCGAGATCGATCCCCCCCGTATGTGTGTCGTGGGGTAAATGCTCTGAATTCCAGGTGCACACAGCTATGGTGAGGAATGTAGACGCATACCAGAAATGACGTCGAGAATGTTGCTCGCATTCTTGAGCTGGGCCGCAGTGAGCTGGCCCAGCGTGGCCACCTTCAGCAGGCCCACCCTGCACCCAAGGGTGATGGTGATGCATTAGCGCAACTAAAGGACAATCAAGCGGACTCGCAGTCGTTAATGTGGGCTTACCGTTGGCAGTAGCCGAAGATCTGGTGCTTGTTGGACACGAACGACAACAGGTCGAACACCCGCTGCTCGTCCGACCGTGTGTCAATGTCCCCTGGACACACACAGAAGTAAGTGGTGTGTAAAAGTCGAAGGGCGCAGGCGGTGACTGTACCGGGTGCGGGCAGGGCAGCCTTGACTCGCTCCACCTCGTCGTTGCCACTTCCCGAGTGCTGGAGCTGCTCGCACACCGCCTCGTGGTTGGTCGGCAGATAGAGAAACTCTGCCTCGACCTCCGCCTCGCTCTGTTGGGCCGGCGTCGGCGCGGTGGTCGTGGTCGTGGTGGAATCGGAGGTAAATGGACCGCTGACTGGCTCGGCTCCGTGTGCGGCGGGAGGGCGCGGGCGCTGAATGTAGCGATGCTGGTGCTGTCGCTCGGCCCATGCGTTGCCAGTGAGAGCCTTGAATCGCCTCTCGAACTCCATCACGGCTTCCTCGCGCGTGGCGAACAGCTGCGGCGTCGCCTCTCTCCCCTTCTCCCACACACCGTAGTAGACGAGGCCGGCGTCTTCGTCCGCGCGCGTGCCCGCATCACCCTCGGTCTCCATCTGGTCCTTCTCTTTCTCTTTTCCTTTCTCTCGTTTTTCGCTTTCGTTTTCGCTTTCGCTTTCGCTTTCGTTCTTTGTCGTCATCGCGGACTTCGATCTGGCGATGCCGTCGCCGCGCATGGCCACCAGGGCCTGCAGCACGACCGTGGTCGGCTGGTGGTGGCCGGCAGACAGCCGCATGAGGAATGCGTCGCGAAGGTAGCCCTCGTCGTCGTCCATCAGCCCTACAGCCCATTGAGCGGCGTTGTCCATCGTCGCGCGCCGAATGGCCTCACCCATCGGACCCTCGGACCGGCCACTGACCACCGCCGTGCGCTCGATCACCGACACCACGCGGTGTCGCTCGCCCTGGAGCGAGCGGGCCGAGGCGGGAATGAAGGGCGGCGGCAGCGGGATAGTGTCCAGGTCGGGCACCACCAGCTGAGGCTCCGCCGGCAGATCATCGTCGTCTGTGCGTGACGCCGCACACGCACACGCACACGCACACGCACACGCACACGCACACACACACACGCACACACCGCACACACACCAAAAAAGTAAGAAAGAGAAAGGGGTCATTTTGGGAGGGTGGGTGGTACGCAAAGCGAGGCGAGGCCGCTTGACGTCGATCTCGTGCTCGGCGTCATCCAGGCCCTGCGACTGCGAATCTTCTTCCGCTGGTTCCACAGGCGCCGTCTCCCTCTTCCGCTTGCGCGCCTGGAGGGCCTTCCACTGGCGCAGGTAGAGGGCCATCTCGTTCTCGCTCAGCGTCGAGAAGGACAGGTTGCGGGTGATGCGCGGGATGCGCGCCTGGCTGGCCCGCAGCCACCCGGCCAGCTGCGTCTTGAGGCCCGCGAGCGACCCATTCCGCTCCCACCGCGCCCGCCGGTCGGTCTCCGGGTCAGCCTCGCGGTCGGCCCGCGCGGCCGACGTCGGGTCCGTATCGCTGGGCGCGCCCTGGTAGAGCTGCATCGTCTCCAGCACCCGCTCCAGCAGCTCAGTCACCCGCGCCACCACCTGCCTGCGCGCCGCCGCCGTCGCTGGCACGAGTTCTGGAAAGTAGTTCACCAGCGGCTTCAGCGGTGTGGCCGCTGGCTCGCCGCCGACGCTGGACCCGGTCTGGGCCTCGACCACCATTGGGTCCGTTGGCGGGGCAGCAGCGTCAGTTGTGGTCGTAGCGGCAGCTCTGGGCTGGGGCTGGGGCAACTGGATGCCGGGGCAGAGGAGCGGCAGCAGCTGGCCAGAGATGAAGGCAAGCGAGTGGGGTCGTGTGACAAAGTCGTGAATGATGGCCGCACACAGGGCCGACGATGCCACGAGCACGCACTCGCCGGCCTTGTTCGTGGCGTGCGGATCCGCCCCGCGCTGTGTCGTGTGTTGTGTGTGCGTCGTGTGTGCGTCGTGTGTCAATGTCGCAGAAAGACGCAAGTGAGAGCGCAATGAACAGGTTACCTGGAGGAGGTAGAGCGTTGTGTGCCAGTGGTTGTGTCGCCCGGCTGCAAACAGTGGTGTTTCTCCCGCATTGTTCCTCGCATTGACATCGGCCCCACTCGCCACCAGTTTCCTGCACCAGGTTGGCAGGGCGTGCCTCCGTTTTCAGCGACTCACCAACACAACACACAACGCACGACATAACTGAGTCAAAAAATATAGAGAAGAGGAGTACTCGCAGAGGGGAATGCTGTTGGTGGTGGCGGCGTAGAACAGGGCCGTGTTGCCTGTCTCGAGCTCGGCTTCGTTCACACCTACACCCAACTCCAGTAGCTTGCTCACCTGTTTGACGTCCCCTGTGGATATGAGTGCCAAGCGCGACGTCGCGGTAAAAGGGGGAAAAAGAGTGTTCGCACACGTACCAGAGGGACGTTGGCGCAGGACGCGAACGAGAACGGGCGGATGGCGGCCATCAGCGTTGTCTGGCCTCGTGCGTTCTTCATTTGCACCATGGCCCGCACTTGCTCGCGAAGAGGCAGTTGTCCGACTTCTTGCAGCGCGAGCTCTTCTTGTTCGTCGGTCTTCTTCTGCTGAAGCAGTTTGTGGATGGCGTCGAGAAAAGCGACGTTGCCGTGTTGCACGGCCACAACGAGGCACGACTCGCCCTGGTCGTTGGTTGTGCAGAGATCGGCGGCGGAGTACCGGAGGACGAATTCCATGCACCCGGACTGGAGCTGGTGGGGCTGTGTCAGGGCCTCCCACAGGAGAGACCGGCCGTGCTTATTCCTCCCCGGGACATAATCGAAGCCTGAATCGTACAAAGGCAAGCTCAACACCCGCACACGCATCACCGCACACGCACACGCACCGCATACGCAGATGAACGCACCTCGGAAGGCTTTGATAAATACAGAGGAAAGGGGGCGTTTGCTGACCTTGCGCTTTGGTTCTGACTTGACCACAGCCCAGAGCGGACTCTTGTGGTCTGGTCGCTGGAGGTATTCCAGTATCTTGCCCTCCCGGTGCAGCCTCTTTGTGAAGAGTGAAGCGAGTGAGTGAGTGAGCAATCAGTGGAGGGCGAATGAATTGCTACGGGGCACGTACAAGGAGGAGCGTGGCGGCCACATTCCACCACCCAGCGCGAATGAGGTAGTACACGTGGGCCGGACTCAATGGGGCGTAAGTCGCCACGGTGTCCGCAGTTGCTCTGTTGTTGACACAGAAACACAAGTGTGAGGCTCTGGACAGAAAAAGAGAAGGGGGGGGGCAGCAGTGGTGTTGCATACTCGTTGAAACACTTGGCGATGAATGCGAGGGCCGACTTCTTCCCCGTCCTGGCCTTCTGTTCCGTATTTTGTTTCTTCTTCTTCTTCTTCTTGCTCTCTTCAGTGCCTGCACCAGCGCGGTCAAAAAAGAGCGAAACAAAGGAAGAACGAAAAGCGAAGCTGAGAGGAAAAGCAAGTACCGATGGAGCGATGCTTTCGTGAATAGATGATGTCGACGTTGGCGCCGGCGGCCAGGAGCAGCTGAAGGATTGATTGATTGTTTTTACACTGGAAGAGGGGCGTCTTGCCGTTGCGGTCCTTTGCCTCGAGATCAGCGCCCAGCCGCAGCAACGCGGCTAGAGTGCTCATGGACTCCTCCTCACCGCTGTTCACACGGCGCGTGGCACAACACACGCCACCCACAATATTAGACAAGACACACGACACGACACGACACGACACGACACGACACGACACGACACGACACGACACGACACGACACGACACGACACGACACGACACGACATGCGACCGACAAGTGACATACTTTGCGACAGCCCTGTGCAGGAGTGTCAGCCCTGACTTGGGGTCCGGCTCGTTGAGGTCCACCGTACCCAGCAGTGGCAGCAATTCCAACAGCTCTGGCCAGCTGGTAATGTCGTCGCCGGCGAACATGATGTGCATCACCTTCTGCCGCAAGTCTGGCGGGATGACCACGCCCTGCGCCCACATCACGAGGTACCCACAATCAGCCAACATCGTGGTCAGCACGACACCACGCACGCACGCGCAGGCACACGCACACACGCACACACGCACTCACGCACTCGGCGGACGAACCTTGGCTTTCAACGCAGAAAGAATGGGCAAAAAGCAGGACTCTGTTTCGACTGCCTCTTCGAGCGGCGTTGCCTTCGTCCCGTCTAGCCCCAAGTTGGTTTCCTCTCGAAGCGCCAGCTCGGGTCTCGCATTCATCGCCCGCCGCACCAAGTTGTGCTGGCGCGCCATGATGAACAGGCGCAGCGGGGAGACATCGCGCTGCAGCTCGAATCTGTTGTCGACGGCACACAGGAAGGCTTTGTACTTGGCATTCCTCTCCGCCCACTCGTCGTCGGCGACCACTTCGACCATACCGTCACCGTCGGACACAAGATTGCGGGGTAGGATGTTGTCGACGATGTTGCGCTGTTGGTCGTCGGCCAGCGGCGATGCCTCGATGCGGGCGTCGTCGCGCGACCGGAGGGCGTCCAAGCGGTCCTTCATGGCCTGCGTGATCGGCTGTCGCAGCTGCCACTGCACGCGCTCCTCCAGCCACCACGGTACTCCGAGATGATCGTCGCCGGGCGGACGACGCACGTGATCGATCAGGTGAGTCACGGCCCACCAGGCCTGGCCAACAATAGCGTAGATGTACAACGAGTTGCCCGCCATGTCTTTGCGCCACGGGTCGACGCCTTGCTGCACACACCACACACGTGAATTGTGTGATTGCAGCAAAGGGTGGCAGAGAGGAACAGGAAAACGGAGACGCGTACGTCGAGGAAGCGCTTGAATCGCTTCTCGCGGCCGTTCATCACAGTGGCATGAAGCACACCCCGACCAACTGTCACAAAACGAAGCGAAGCGAAGCGGCAGTAAGCAACGTTGAATTACTCTGCACCATTCTGCGTGGGGAGAGAAGGCGCTTGACGTACAGGCGTCGGTCGAGTGGATATCGGCACCGGCAGCGATCAACATCTGCAGCACCGCCTTCGACGAGTAGCGACTGGCGAGCGTGATTGGTGTTTCGCCGGTATCGGCCGCTGTCTTCCGGACGTCGGCGCCGTACTTGATGAAAACGCCGACCACTTCGTCGCTGAACTTGTCGGCCTCGGCGAGTACCGCGTGCAGGGCGTCGATCGCCGAGAGATCGATCGGCTGCGCGAATTTGTGTCCGTTGGCCAGCATCAACTCGAACCACTCGACCGGCTTGTGCGTATGGATGAGCACCATCAGCGGGTGCTTGTCGAGCGCGTCCTTCGAAGTCGGCGGGCTGTACTCCTGTTCCCGCGCACGAACGACGTGGTTTGGCCTCATTCGCCACGAACGACGCAATACGAGCAGCGGGAAGAGGAGACGAACCTTGAGCTGATCGTCGTACGAAAGCAGGAGCTTGAGCAGATCAAGGTGCTTTCCTTTGCACACAATCTTGAACAGCAAGTCATGGTCGCTGCAGCGCGCCGTGCGATCCATAAGCGCTTTGACGGTGGCCAGCGCTGCCTCGTCGAAGACATCGCGCGAGGCGGCCTCCCTGACAAGCCCCACTAGCGGTACGAATCCTGACCACATGAATCACACGCAGGGATGCAATCACGGCCCACCATGATAAGACAACGCGCGGCGAGAGTGTCATAGTTTCGTTATCGGCGCGTACGGCTCCGCTCCTGCCGCTTGTTTGGGTCCACGCCGCGGTCGAGCAACAGGTTGATCACTTCTGGACCGGCAAAAGTGCTTCCCGCCGCAGCGAGCATTGTCATTCGCGAAATACTGTTGCTGGCTCTCACTTCTTTCGTCATGTCGGCGCCTGGAACAAAGAAAGGCACGGTAAGACCAGCGATCGCACACGCACGCGCGTAAAGAGCGAAAGCGAAAGAGTAATAGAGAGCGAAAGAGGCGAAGGGTCTGGATACCCGCGTCCAAGAAGAAGCGTGCGGCGCCCACGTCGTTGTTGAGGCAGGCCTGCGTTGGTGGTACCATTGTGGAACACGCACGCGTGAGTGCATTTGCGGTGAAAAAAGGGAGTGCGGCGGCTGGAAGGGGAAGGAAGTGATGCATACCCGACCCAGGGGCGTGCAGCCTTCGTGCTCCTGTTCGAGCAGCTTGTCGCTGCCAAACGCGCGGAGCAACAGCTCGGCCATCGCCTTGTTTTCGAACCCGTCCTGTTGGGGCTGCCTTGGGTCTGTGCCCGCCGACACCCACCCGCCCACATCGCACACGCGCACACGCACGATCACAATTGTTAAAGTTGTGTGGGCCACGTCGTGAACACATCTGAAACGGTTGGCCTGGGCGGAATGAAACCCTCGTACCGAAACGGTGAGGCCGTGTGAGGCTGTGGAGCGGGTGCAGGGCCAGGAAGGACTGCTCCGTGGCGGTCTTGAAGAATGTCAGAAGAGTGGCATAGTCTAACGTGCCGCTTTGCAGGGCCGCGCCGACTTGTTTCAACACCCGCTGCGCCTGGACTGAAAGTGCCCCACAGAAATTGAATTATTATAAATTGTGGCACAAATTTTTAATCAAGTTTTTTGGAGGGCTTTATATTTTTACCGAGGTCTGGGTCTTCGAAGGGGTCAGCACTCGTGGTGGGGATTACCGTGGGCGTCGTCCTTGCGGTTCGTTTCTTTCTTGCCATGACTTCCTCTCCTCCTCCTTTTGTTTTTCTTTTGAAAAGGAACAAAACAGAATCGATGTGAATTAACATTTTGGAAAACTAAATTCTTGGAACTACATTGTGTTGGTGGCAAAGGGTGGTGTTGCTGTGATGGAAGCGGAAAGCCTGGCTCACGGATCCAGACTCTTCAAGCAGGCGGTGATGGCGGTCACCCACTCCTCTTGTTCCGTGGCGTCCTACGCACAGCACAGAACAGGGAGAAGATTGATGAGACTTGACCGCCGAGTTCGAAGGAAGACGCGCTTTTGTGTGACACTAGAGCAAAGTGGTCGAAGTGGTACCTTGCCGGCCATGAGGTAGGTGCGCTCGGTGGTGCTGATGCCGAAGCAGAACTCCTTGTGCGAAGAGGGCTTCACCGTAATGCCGCTCAACACGATCGTACCCTTTGGCTTGGCGTCCTGCGCAGCGTAATCGACATCATTTTTTAATATATCAATCGAGAGATAAAATAATAAATAACAGAAAGAAATAAAAGGGTCCAGACGAACCTTCTTGTTGGTGTAGTAGCTGAACTCGTTCGTCTTGAGCACGCACCAGCGAGTCTTCCAATTCCTTCGCTGGCCTCCCTTCTTGGTGAGCCAACCTTGCTTCACCAGGCTCCCTACGCACACGACACACACGACACACGCAACACGACGACACACCAGTGAGCACAAGTTGTTCTCTGTAGTTCGGCGCCACCCCAGCTGGTGCCGGGTGTGATGGTACCAGGGGTGAGCGAGCGGATGTTGGATACGAGAGGTTCGAGATCCGCGTCACTACCACCGCCGACACCCGCGCTGACGCTAAGTCCGAAGCCGCCCGAGTTCGGCCTTGGCGGCACAGCGGCGGCAGAAGTGGGGCTGAGCGGGAGGGGCTGCTGAGGCGGAGCGCCGCCGGGCGGGGGCGGCAGGGGCGTGCCACCGGGCCGCCGCATGGAGCCGGTGGTGCCCACGCGCATCACGGGGCGCGGGGGCACCGAGAAGGTCGCGCGTTCGCTGGCTCCGGGCATGGGCGAGCCCGGCGTGGCCGCGGGCGACGATGACGCCTGAGACGGGGCGTCGGCGGGGCTGCCTGGCGGCCGCGGCAGCTGCTTGCGCACCGTGGGCACCGGCGGCAGCTGCTTGGTTCTGTTTATTTAAAATAAATACATCAACCAACCAACCAATCAACATGAGCGGAGAGTGAGGGCAAGAAGGTACCCGGAGTCAGGAGAAATCTGAGTGCCTTGGGGTACATCACCGGTCGGAGCTAAACAGAGAATGGGGTGTGAATTATGGATTATGGCATGCACGTGTCGTTGGTCGTGTCGTGTCGGAAGGGGGAGAGAAGGGTAGGTACCCGGAGGGAGAGAGGGGAGAGAGGGCGGGGCGCCTGCGCGGTCAAGGAAGGACTTGCGCACGACGGTACGGCTGGACAACGCTGGTCGCACTGGTATTTCGCCCGAGTTGGTTGGCGACTGCGTCGGAGAGCCCTTCAACGAAATCGCGCCCAACCTGGACACCCGGAGCGGCGGTCAGCTCACGCACACGCACCACCGCACCGCACGCGCACACGCACAAGAAGGGAATTACCGTTCGGTCACTCTCTTCTGTTGCATCTCCCGCTTCTTCTTTTCGGCCTCCTCTTCCTCGAGCATCTTCTTCTTGACGAGTATGCGTTCCTCTTCAATGTCCTGCGAATATCGGTCAATACACGGAGTTGTATTGCGTGCGTGCGTGCGTGCGTGCGTGCGTGCGTGCGTGCGTGCGTGCGTGCGTGCGTGCACATGTACCTGGAAGAGGGCGGCGTAGTTGGTGATCATGGCCTCGATGACCTTTTGGTTGGCCGTGAAGTCTGAGAAGATCGATTCCGCACTGCCGGAGCCCAGCAGCGTCGGGCCAAATACGATCGCCAGATTCGACGGACCCATCTTATTGTCTGTGCCACGGCAGAGCCCATTACAATCAATTATTAGTCTCTCGCGTGTGTCGTGCGTCGTGTGTGTCGTGCGTCGTGCGTCGTGCGTGTCGTGCGTGTCGTGTGAGTCGTGTGAGTCGTGTGTGTCGTGTGTCGTGTGTGTCGTGTGTGTCGTGTGCGTGTACCGGCTTCGTGGTCGACGACGAGTTGAAGGAAGGACATGAGGTGCTGCAGCACGTATCGGTTGTAGGGCGGCAGTTGGCCGATGAGATCCCTCAGCCTTGGAACCGACGCCTGCCCATCCGCTGAAACGCGACAAAGTGTGAAATTTCCTTTCGAGAAAAGAAAGAGAAAAAGGCCAAAAGGCCTGTGGGGGCACGTACTGACTGAGTCGATGAAGAGGTCGTACATGGCGTTCGTCAGAATGGGATCGGGGAGCTCCATGAGGAAGTGGTTCATGGTTCCCGCCACCACATACGGATCCTCGTCCTTCGAAAACTCGATTGCCTTGCCTGCACATGCACGACCGCACACACGCACGACACACGCACAACCGCACACGCGACACGAGTGGCAAGTGGTTGGTCAAGCCGTGAAGATTGGTTCGGCGAGTACGCGAGAAAGAGAACAAACCCTGGTTAAAGAGGTCCTTCAAATCCTCGATGGAGTCCAGGCGGCCAGCCTTACGGAAGATGCCCTCGTGCGACAAGGCTAAGACGGAAGTGAGATTGAGCACTTCAGTGCACGTGCGTGCGTGCGTGCGTGCGTGCGTGCGTGCGTGCGTGCGTGCGTGCGTGCGTGCGTGCGTGCGGCAATCGAGTACCGTTCATGATGATCCACTCGGTGGCCTTTTCGATGATGGTGGGCACATCCCGACCCTTCTCGCGCGTCGCCATCAACTGGTCGAGCGGGATGCCGTAGACTGAGCACAGGCACACAGTAAGCCGAGATTCAAATCAGGACATAACAGACATCGGCTCAACCACTCGGTATCGCGCTTGGCGAGTGAAGACAGCAAAGAACGAACGAAGAAGAAGAAAAGAGAAAAAATGTACGCACTCTTGCGCTTGTCCTTCATCTCATCGAGGGAGTTGAGCAGGGAGGTCATCCAGGCCGCCTTCTCCTCGGGCGACTCGCACTGGATGGCGTACTCCTTGACCTTGGCGTGCTTGCCCCGCTGCTTCTCCTCCAGCTTGAACAACGTCGCCGACTCTGCAATACGCCCCGTCACGCACCACGTCATGCCACGTCACACTCGCATTCAGACCGTGGTCGGCACACGACACACACGACACACACGACACACACGACACACACGACACGTACCTTCATCGACCAGATGGGCCTTGTGCATCTCGAGCTGGCCGATGACCTTGTAGGTGGTGCGCGAGATGGTGGGCGCCTTGGTAAGGAGCATGAGGTCGTTGAACAGGAAGAGGTAGATCGCGGTCATGCCCGTGGGCTTTCGCGTCAATCGCGAGCCCGCCTCCCCCGAGGCCGCCGCCATTCCCGGTCCTTTTTTCACGTTCGCACCAAGGAGGTCAATCAAATGAGCGGTGACGAGAGAGGCGGAGAGAGAAAGAGAGAGTACCAGTAGGCGGCGCTGGGAGCTGCACTTGGACGGGACCCTCGCGCAACAGCCTGCGGTGCGGATCGACCAAGTTGCCCTGTAACAAACACACTTGAGTGACCAGTAACAATCAAAGAAAAGAAAGAAAAGGAAAGAAAATGTTTGTGGGGCGTACGTCGTAGTTGTGGAGGCGGCGGCGCACATCGAGGATCTTGCCCAGCGAGGCGGACGAGGCCGAGCACTGGTTGAGCTTGCCGGTGAGGGCCTTCAACGCGTCGTGCGCGGCATCCAACGTTGAATCTGCGCATTGGCACGGTATACAAAAAAGCCAACCATCACAAGATACACGCACACGCACACGCGCACACGATCACAATCATCAGCATTCCGCGCATACCGTCACTGATCGACCATCATTCTTGCGCCGGCGTGGGTGGAGTGTGAGGTGAGCGCGAGTGGAGAAGATGGCGCATACCAGGCGAGCCGGTGACGATGAGATACTGAACGACGTTGGTGTACTGGGCGACGCGCTGCACCGGGAGGGCGAGGAGGGTGGCCAGCTCGTTGCCCTCGCCCAGGATCTCCTCCCGCTCGGTGAGGAACTGCTTGATGACCTTGACGCGCTGCTTGCAGGCGTTCAGCGAATGCATCCCGTTGCTCAGTTTCATCTGCGCAGTTCATAGTTGAACGAGGCCCGGAAGGAATTCGAAAGGTCAGCTGACGAACAGCAAAACACAAGTGGTGTGTGGTTGCCGCGGCACTTGGGTTTGCTGTACCAGGTAGGACGTGTAGACGCTCTCGAGCTCCTGGAGATTATGCAGGAAAACGGCGCTCACTTCCCTGTTGTGGTGTTGATGAGAAAAACCCAATAAATAATAAATAATGTATTATTCTATTACTCCCAGTGCCAATAATAATAATAACAATAACAATTAAAAAAAGAAATAGAGTGTGCAATTCGTACTTGGCCTCGACGCTCTCGAGTTGCTTGAGCAAGTTTGTGTGGAAGGTGGTTAACGGTTTGATGTTGCCGAACATGGCGGCCAGTTCATCGGGCTGGATCTTGCCCTTCAACTTGGGATCAGCCTGGCAAAGGAAACAAGTGGGACACCAAAGTAATAAGCATTACGCACTATCAGAGAGCCAGCGATGGAGATTTGGGGGGGGGTACCGTGAGCGGCAGCATATACATCTTGTTGAGCCGCGTGAGGCAGCCCAGGTACTTCTTTTCGTCCCTGACCAGCTGCAGGTGCACCCTCTGCACCGGATCTGTGTGTCGAGTGTGTAGGCGTCGCAGAAGACAAGGATTAGGGGGAAACAAACACTCCAGTCAGGGGGGTCATGACAAAAATAATAATAAGCGGAGCGCACCTTCCACATTGTTGATCTCCTCCTCGGGTTCGTCCTGTAGTTCCTCTTCCTCAACGTACACGTTGCCCTTGATCTCTTCCTTTCCCTACAAAGAAGTGTTGGCATGCAGCGCACACGCACACGCCAACCACCGCACACGCACACGCACTCACCGCACACGCGTAACACGTACGAGTTGTCGAGTCTCGTGGGCCTCCTCTTCTTCGATGCAGGTCTTGACCGCCTCCATCCAGGCCTGCATGTCGGCGTCGCTCTTGGAGTAGAAAAATTGGGACGACAACCGGCCGTTGATGGCAAAGCAGAACTCTTTGCGAGTTGAGACGTTGACCGAGCAGTGCGTCAGTCGCACCACTCCGCCCAGCGAGGACTGCATCGTGTCGCCACAGACACGCAAAAAATTAATTAGATTTAAAAAAAATGTAAGAATGCGATATATGCTAAGGGTGAGAGAGGGAGGGAGAGATGTGACGCACGTCGGGATTGGAGTAATAATACATGTACTTGTACTTGACGACCACCCAGGACTTCTTCCACGACGACTTGCCCACGGAGCGATGCAGCCAGCCCTGCCTCACCACCTCGCCGCCAGTCCGGGCCTGCAAAAAGCAAGCCAGAAAAAACACAAACAAAACATTGTGCCCATTTGGGTTATTCAAAACAATGAGAAGAAATTGAAGTGAGTGAGTGAGTGAGTACAGCACGCGTACCTCATCTTCTTCGCCGTCGCTGTCGGCTTCTTCCTGACCACCTGCTCCCCCAGCGCCTCGGGTGCTTCGGTACTCCTTCTTTTTCTGCATTGCAAAGACCAGTTCAATTAATTACTTATTTATGATTTATTATTATTATTTATTCATATTATTAGAGGAATAATACCTTGGTGATGTAGCGGCGGTAGTCGTCGACCTTCTGCTTGGTGAGCTCGACGGCTTCGAGCGCGCTCTTGTAGTAGTGATGCTGCGCGTCGATGTAGTCGCACATCTTTTCCAGCGTGGAGAACTTGTTCTTTTCGAAGGCATCAGCCAGGGCCGTCTGTGCTTGATCGCGACTCTCGAGGTACCGCTCCTAAGCAACAGAACACGCACGACACGCACACACCACCGCACACGCACCACCGCACAAGCTTAGCTTCTCGACACGACGCTGGAAGAGGAGAGGAGAGGCAGGTGTACCTGGAGCACGTTCCGCTCCTTTTCGATGTCGAAAGCCTTGGCGTCCTCCTTGCTCTTCAGCTGGCGCAGCTTGGTGTCGGCAGCCTCGAACGCGGCCTTGGCCTTGTCATAGTGCTTTTTCTCTTGCTGTTGGCGGTGCCAACCATAAATACATATATAGATATATATTGCGAGTGTGCGATCAGCAAAGGATGCATCTGATTGGCTGGAGCGACTTTTATATATACATAGAAAGAAAGAAAAATTAAAAAGATGATAAGTACGCACCTCGGCAGCAGCGACCTCTCCCTTGATGAACTCGTTGATGGGGTCCTCGAGCTTATCAACCGACGCCGTGTTCTGGTGGGTGGAGAGGCAGCAGTCAGCCAACGAACAAAGCACCGAGACAAAGCTGAGCGGCTCAGCTCGCGCCTTACCCATTTCTCGAGGAGGTCGCTCAATAGGATCTCCAGGAGGCCGACCTTCGCCAGGCACTCACCTTAACGCACACAACATGACATATTAAATTAATATTACTATTATTATTATTCTTCTTATTATTATCAATTTAAATAGTATTTTATTACTTAATAATAAAAACAAAAAAGCGTAGTGGTGGTGACAAGAAGGAAAGGGAAGGGCGCGTACCGAGCTCGGGGTCCTCGCGCACAGACGTGAGAAAGTCGCCAAAGGCGGTGAACGAACGGCCCAGCCTGCGGTTGCCCTCGACGATGGAAGGGGTCTGCTGGCTCCTCTTTGACAGCCGCTCGTGAATCTCCCTCAGGTTCGTCTTCGTCGAATCCAGCCGCTGTAGATTTATTGTTTATTAATATTCTTATTATAAAGAATAAATATTTCTAGATCCACGAAGAGAGGCTTGCACATAGTATTGTTTAAATTCTTAATTGTTTAATTCTTAATTGTTTTCATAATTGTTGAATGGAAATTGAGGAAAGGGGGGTGCCTTAGCGTGGAGGTTGAGTTGGGCATCTTCCTCTCGCTGCGCGATCTCCTTTACGCCAAAGGAGGACAGGATCTTTTTCATTCTCTCTACCGAGAGGCCAAATCTGGCTAAAACCTGAACTGAAGAACAGAAAAAGTCGCACACGCCCGTGTGCTATTGGTGTGTAATTCCCCGTGGCCGGTTAAATCCGCCCACGACCACAACAACATAGCACCTGCATCACCGTCTTCTTCTTTGGCGAACAGTCGCAGTAGTGCTCGATTAGGAGGAAGAAGAGGTGGAAGGGCGCAGGGTGTGGAGGAGGGCGTCGAGGAGGAGGGCGACGGCTTCGGCGCCGGCGTCCTTGTGGCCCTTGGCCCGCTCGCCCAGGTAGGTGCCGCGGCCCTTGCGCCGCACGAGCTCGCTGGTCGACTCGGCTCCCTTGCGCGCGGCCTCCGCGGCGGCCGCCAGCGCGCTGCCCCAATCCCCACTCCCGACCGTACGCACGTAGGCCTCCGTGGCCGGCAGCAGCGCGTCCATCATCGTAGCATCACCTGCACAACAGTTTTTTTAAACCATTATAATAAATCAATAACCAATAAATAGTAATAAAAATAACGTGCCTAGCTTGGCGCCGCCGAGGTGGCCGATGGCGTCGGTGCCGGCCTTGAGCGCCTCGGCCCACTGATGGCCGGTGGGTGCTTTGCGTAGCGCGTCGGACATGCGGAGGAAGAAGACGCCGTAGAGCGCGCCCGAGGTGCCGCCCATGCTGCGCTGCAGCTCCATGCCGAGGGCGTGCAGGGCGTCGGCCACCGAGCCGGCGGTGCGGAGGTCGGCCAGCTTGGCGCGCACGGCCTTCCCGCCGCGCGCCAGGGTCACGCCAAAGTCGCCGTCGCCCGTCTGCTGGTCGAGCTGGGTGAGCAGCTCCTCGTGCTGGAGCACGGCGGCGATGACCTGCTCGACCACGTCGACCAGGTGGGCCGCGTCGGGCGAAGGCGAAGGAGCGGCCGACGCGGCTGACGTGGCGGGCGGCGCTGCGGTGTAGGCGTGCTTGCGGCTGGGCGCCGCACGGGAGAAGCCGTGCCACGCAGCGTCGTGGGCAGCGGGCGCGTCCAGCAGCGAGAGCGCTTCGTCGTCGATGGGGAGCAGCGACACCGACAAGCCGGCCATCTCCAGAGCCGTCATGTAGGTGCCCACCAGCAACCTGGAATGCACCAAAGGCCATTTGAGTCACACACACACACACACACACGACACACACGACACACACCACACACACAACACACACACGAGTGTACCTCTCTACGACGAATCCCTTCTCCTCCAAAAAGCGAAGCACCCTGCGCGCGACGATGTAGAGCTCCATGCTGGTCGTGGCGCCGAGGTTGTTCACCATCGCGGCCACGCGGCTCTTCTCTGCAAGCTGGCGGCAATTTGTGGTTAGGGTCCCGAGTCCGCGAGAAATGTGCGGAATGCGTTGGTGGAAAGGCATTTTGGTATACCTTGGCGTCGGCCAGGATAGCGGTGAGCAGTTGATCGGCGGTGGCGTCGGCCGACTCCAGCGGCTGCTTCCTGACACCGGCTTCGCCGTGAATGCCCAGTCCGAGCTCAACCTCTGCAAAAAAGAATGAAGAACGAACGACGGCGGAGATATAGAAAGAACGAAATGCGACGGCTCATGCATAAGCCCCCCCGGGGGCATACCGTTAGGCGGGAGCGTGAAGGTCGGCTTGCCCACCGCGGGCACGATGCAGGGGCTCAGCGCGACGCCCATGGTGCGCACATTCTCGGCCACGCGCCTGGCCACACGAGTGACCTCCTCCAGGGACTTGCCCTCCTCCGCCGCGGCTCCGGCGAGCTTGTGCACCAGCACCGTGCCAGCAATGCCCCTGCGGCCTGTTGCGGAGTCGTCCGATGCCAAGGCGACGTCGTCGAGCCACGTCACGATATTGACTTGCAGGCCCTGGAGTGTGTTGATGTGATTGAAAGGCGTGAGCTTGAGTTGGTGCTCTCACGACCCGATCCAGCGGTGCACCTCGATCAATGCCTCGATGGTGGTAGGCGGTGGTGGTAATAATGGCAAGCTACCTCCGAGCGGGCGATCTCGGCCGCGAGGCCAAAGTTGAGGCGGTCGCCGGTGTAGTTCTTCACGATGAGCAGGCAGCCCTTCGAGCCGGTGACCGCCTTGATGGCCGCAACAATGGCGTCGGGCGCCGGGCTCGTGAACACATCACCCGCCACTGCGGCCGATAGAAGGCCCTGTCCAACGAACCCGGCATGGGCGGGTTCATGTCCGCTGCCGCCACCTTCAATGTTTTGAAGATGAAGATAAGTCAGCTGACTGGCAAGCGACAAGTGGCACGCGGACGCAGGAGGCGGTGGTAGTAGCAGTACCGCTGACCAAGGCCACTCGCTGGTCGCGTAGCGCGGCGTCCTCCGCCATGTCGCGCCGCACCACGACGTTGTGGTCGTGTAGCTTGAGCAGACTGGGCCGGCTCCACACCAGTCCCTCGATCATCTCCTCCACCTGTGCCACCCGTGGTCAGTGTATTGCCCCCCCCCCCAGTGGAGCAGAAGAAGATGAAGTAATAAATAATGCATAAAATCGCTCAACGCACCACTTTGGTGGGATCATTCAGAAGTTTCTTCATCCTACAGCAGAGCCACACCCACAGAATCGACAACACGAAAATACAGAGTTTTTCATGATTTTACTTTTTATTCTGTTCGTACCGGAGATCGATGCGGAGAGCAACGGCGGGATTCCTCAAGATGGCAACCCCGGCAAGCACTTCATCTGCCCTTCTCGGAGAGTGTGGCTGCACTGGCGGCGCAGCGGCACTCTCAACAACGGCATCGACACCTGCCGCAGCACCACAGAAATCGAATGCACAATCGAGCAAAAAGAAGAAGGAGCAAGCGCAGCCAGCCATCCCCAACCTGCCCGAGATGGAGGGCCTCACGCCCTACTTCGACACCCACACCCACCTCGACCAAATCCTTCCTCGCGTACGCACTTTTAAACCAACGATTTATTGATTTGTTTACCTAAATTATCTATATATGGATTAATCATTTTATTTATATATTTGAAATATCAACAGTTCAAGGTGGAGCTGGAGGGCTTCCCCGCCTTCCGTGGCGAGTACTTCAGGAACGGATTCGGCGGCTGCGTGACGGTGAGCGCCGACGTCGGCTCCATCGAGCCCGTGCGGCAGCTGCTCCACTTCGACGACGTCTACGCCGCCTTCGGCATTCACCCTCACGTGGTTCGTGCGTGTGCGTGTGCGTGTGCGTGTGCGTGTGCGTGTGCGTGCGTGTGCGGTGGCGGCTGACACACATGTGAATGGCAGGCGCAGACGTACACCGACGAAGTGGAGCGGGAGCTGGTGGAGGCGATGGCTCTGCCCAAGACGCTGGCCTGGGGCGAGATCGGGCTCGACTACCACTACAACCTGTCCGATCCCGCCACGCAGCGACAAGTGTTCGCGCGCCAGATACAGCTGGCCGTCCAACACAACAAACCTCTCGTCATCCACACCCGAGAGGCCGAAGAGGGTAAGTCGCGTGTGTCGTCGTGTCGTGTCGTTGGTCGTGTCGTGTCGTGTGTCGTGCGAGGTGCTGATGGAGTGGCGACAGACACCTTAAAGATAATGAAGGAGCACGTGCCGAAGGAGTGGCGGGTGCATGTCCACTGCTTCACGTCCTCCTTGGACATGGCCAAGTCGCTGCTCGACGAGTGGCCCAACCTCTTCATCGGCTACACCGGGGTGCGTTTCCTCCACCGCTTCCTGCTCCACCAGCCACCACCAACCACCATCGTCGGAATCTTGTGAATGCAAACAATGCGTCATTCTTCACAGGTGATCACGTTTGGCGCCAGCGACCTGAGCGAGGTGGTACGACATGTGCCGCTCGAGCGCATCCTCCTCGAGACAGACGGACCCTACATGACCCCAGCCCCCTATCGGTACAGACCAACAGCCATATGTGTGTCGTGTGTGTCACGCGTGTATCATTTATTGTGTGTGGCGCGTGCAGGGGCAAGGTGTGCCACTCGGGCCATGTGCCGTTCATTGCGAAGAAGGTGGGCGAGCTCAAGGGCATGCCGCTCGCGCAGGTGCTCCAAGCCGCGCGCGACAACACCCGACGCATGTACGGCGTGTAAAAAAAAATATAAAACAATGTGCACGGCGCGTGTCGTGTGTCGTGTGGTGAATTGGCCAATCGTTTGGGCTTTCTGTTTGTTGAGCGAAAGTGGAGGTGCTGAATGGACCACATGTACTGAATGGTCCCCTGCTTCAGTCCTTGAAGCGCTTCTTGAGGGTCTTCTTCTCGTCGTTGGTGAGCTTGTTGTAGCCGAAGGAGAGGAACTTGAGGTGCGGCAGCCGGAGCACCTCCTCGGGGATGTGCGGCAGCTTGTTGCACGACAAATCCAGCTGACGCAACTCCACCAACCTGCGTGTTCCGCACACACGATTCTGTAAGTTCAATGCACGCACGCACGACACACACGCACGACACACACGCACGACACACACACACACACAGGTGCGTACTTGGCGATGGACGGGGGCAGCTTGGTAAGCTTGTTGTGGCTCACGTCCAGGTTCTTTAATCGGCCCAGCTTGTTGCCGAGCTCGGGCGGCAGGGTCTGGAGGTGGTTGTACATGATCTCCAGCGTGCGGAGGTTGGCTAGCTCGAGCACCTCCTCCGGCACTGGATGACACGAGAGAGGCCCAGAGCAGAGGTGTCAGTGGTGACCGTCGTGTGCGTGCGTGCGAGCGTGTGTGGTGTACCGGTGGTCATGTTGTTGAGGCTGAGGTCGAGGTCGGTCAGCTTCCTGAGGTTGGTGATCTCGCGCGGCAGGACCTTGATCATCGTCTCGCGCAGCTGCAGGATCTGCTCGCGAAGCAATACCAATGCAATTCAGATCGCTTCTCCCGGGCATGGGCTTGCGCGCGCGGAGAGGGAGAAGGGGGGCGCGTACCTCGAGGTTGGTGAGCTGGCCGATCTCGCCCGGCAGGTTGGTCATGCGAATGAAGTTGAGGTCGAGCTTGCGGAGCATTGTCATCTGGAAGATCACGTCCGGCAGCACCCTGTGTCGTCCGTCATAAAATAAGAATAAGAAATAAGAAAAAAATTATTAATAATCCATAATAACAATAAATTTATAATGTTACATAATAATATAATATAATATATTTATTTATTTGCACACGTACCGGAAGGCGTTCTTGCGGAGGTAGAGGGTCTCGAGGTTGTGGAGAAGCGTCAGCTCTTCGGGCAGGTCGGCGATGAACGTCTGGTGGATGCCCAGCACGTAGAGGTTCTCGAGCACGCCGATGCTGCGCGGTATCACCTCGATCGGATTGACCTGGTGGTTGATCGATCACGTGGTGAGCGGCGGGGGGCGGTGGTGGGTGGTGGGCGGTGGTGGGTACCCCGAGGTAGAGGAGCCGCAGGTTGGTCAGGTTGGTGATGGCGGGCGGTATGTAGCTGATCTGGTTTCGCGAGAGGTTCAACTCGTGCAGCGTCGTCACGTAGTCGCACAGCCCTGCGTCGTCGAATCATCACCACCACCGTCGTCGTCAACAAACACAACAAAACAAACCAAACCAGAACAAAAGTAAAAATTGCAGTGTTGGGGCGGTGGTGCCGTACCGGGTGGGAAGGTGGTGAGCTGGTTGCAGCCCACGCGCAGGGTGATGAGGGAGCTGAAATTGCTTTGCGGGGTGATGACCAGCGAGTGCGTGTTCCCATCGTCGTCTTCGTTTGCCATCGGCATCAGAAGGCCCTCTGCAGCAAATCGACCGATCGATCGCGCGAACGTGAGACAACGTTTCAATCGGTGCGTGCGGCGTGTGCGTGTGCGGCGCGTGCGTGTGCGGCGTGTACCGCTGCTGGGCGGAGAACTGAGTTGGTTGTTCTCGAGGTTGAGGAACTCGAGGCGGTGGAAGTGGTCGCCGAACCCGCGCGGCAGCGAGTTGAGCTGATTGTACGAGACGGTGAGGTACTCCAGGCGCCCGAGCTTGACGAACGAGTCCGGCAGCCGCGTCAGCTTGTTCGAGTGGAGGTCCAGCATGCGCAGATTCGTGAGATTCCCAAACGTGTCTGGAGAGAGCCCACTCGGTTAGCTCTGCTCGTGCGCACACGACATGACACGACACGACACGACACGCGTGCGTTGTATGTGGAATTACCGGGAAGTCTCTGGAGGCGGTTGAAGCTGAGCGTGAGGTACTGCAGATCGCGCAGCTCGCCAAACTCGGCGGGCAGCTCCTGCAGGTGGTTGCGCCGCAGGTTGATCGTCTGCAGGAATCGCAGTCGCCCTGCGCGTTCGCGTTTTTGGTGGCCCACGATCAACCGCGCTAGTGTGAGTCTCTTGGCCCCACACACAGCTGGCCAGCCTTCCCGTCGTCACACACACGACACACGACACACGACACACGACACACACAGAGAGAGATGCGCGTACCGATCATCGGAGGCAGCGAAGGGATGTATTGTTTGTTCAGGTTGAGCCGAAGCACTGCGTTCCACCGGAGCGTTAGGCGTAAATGTACGTGTTCGCGTGTGCGCGTGCGCGCGTGTGCGGTGGCGCGTTACCTTTGAAGCTGTCGGTAGCCTCGGCGGTTCGCTCAAGTACGCCGTGGTCGGAGGGGGAGGCCGAGGCCAAGCTGACCGGATAGGGCGAGGAGGAATAGGACCCGCCGGCAGGTCCTATGCCCGACGAGGGGTAGGACCCCGTGGCTGCGGCGCCGCCCGAGGGCGACACCAGGGACGCATCACCGACACCGCCGGCGTGGCTGCTGCTGGCGGTGGTGGAGGCGGAGGTGGTGGAGGTGTACGAACTGAAGAGGTGCGATGAGTAAGGCGACGCGGGTGGTGGCGGAAGCTGTGAAGGAGCTGAAGAGGAGGAAAAAGAAGAAGAGGTGCTGGTGGCGGCGGCGGAAGTGAGGTGAGACGAGGGTGACAGGTGGGACGGGTACCCCGAATGTGGGTTGACATTGCCTGCAAGGTCCGTTAGCACGATTACGACACGACGCGACACGACCAACGACGCGACAAAGGGCGAGAAGTGGTACCGCTCTGCATCTTGAGAAGGTGGTCGTCGAGGGACCCGAGCGCCGGCGGTGTGAAGATGCCGAATCCCGACGACGACGACGATGGTGCGGAGGCGTAGGGGTGCGGCTGTGGCTGCGCGGCGGGCGGGAGTTGCGACGACGACGACGGTGCCGAGGCTACGTGGTGGTGGTGATGGTGATGGTACGACATGGGCGACGGGTGGCCGGGCAGGCCATCGGTGGGCGGTGCGCGCAGGTCGGTCGACGACAGCGTGACGCCGCCGCCGCCGCCGGGCATGGTCATCGAAGACGAAGAAGAAGGCGACACCGGCGGCATGTCGAAGATGGAGTTGTTCGTTTGCTCCTGGCCGTAGGCCGACGAGGCATAGGCGCTGCCCCCCGAGGGAATGTTGGGCGAGGCCGGTCCTGCCAGCGCACACCAACAACAAAGTCAATATGCAGGCTGAATGAGGAGAGAAAGAAAGAAAGCAAGGAATGTACGGAATGTCTTGGTGGGTCGCGCGGAAGTGGACACGGCGTCAAAGGCATCCTCGAGGGTGTAGTAGGTGCGATTCTCCTCTTCGCCCCTGTCCAAGTGCACGCACACAACGACACGACATTGTTAATTAATATAAAAATAAATAGATATATAATACGAAAATAGTTCAAAAAATAACAATATACAGTATGTTGAGGGAGGAACGGTACGATTTGTCGTCGGAGGGCTCGGGCTCGAGGTAGGCCAGGAAGTGCGAGAGGTACTGGGCCACCAGGTTGTCCGAAAAAGAGGAGGCATCATCGCCCGTGCCTTCACCGGTGCACACACACAGCACACAGCACACAGCACACAGCACACAGCACACAGCACAGCACACAGCACACAACCACGTCCATGTCAGTGACAAGGCCAGCCAGTCAGCGAAGCGAGCATCACAAGCTTGTGCGTTATGCGATGATGGACCACGTACTGCTGGACAGGAGACTTTCATCGACGGACGTGGTCGAGCCGGGCGCGCCGGGCGTCGATGCCAGGCCGAGGGCGGACTGCGGCGAGGCGCTGAGGTTTCCCGACATGCCGGGCAGGGAGGGAGAACCCGCCGGCAAAACGCCCGGCGGCGCGTTGCCAAGAGGCGCCGGGGCGAGGCCGGGCGAGGGTGCGCCCGCAGGCGGCTGCGGTGGCGGCGCACTCGAGACCGACGGGCTGCGTACAGCGAGTCAATAAACTTGACACGACCAACGACTCGACCAACGACACACAGGGAGTGGGTGGATGAGGGGAGGAGAGACCTGGCGTTGACGATGATGAGGGTCGGATCGTCGGTGTCGACGATGGACATGATCAACCAATGCGGCGCCTTGTCTTCGTACGAGATGCACTTGCCTGTGGTAACAACAACAACGATTCGAGGAATGCGCAACAAGAGCAGCTGCGCGTCAGACGAGAGCGAGCGAGCAACTGTGTTGTGTCGTCATACCAATGGGGAGCACGTAGGTGGAGCCATTGCGGCACTGCTTGTACAGGCTGAGGTCGATGCACTCCAGCGCCTCGTAGCAGGACGACAGGCCCGAGAAGAACGAGATGCGGTTGTACTGCACGTAGTCCACGTGTCCTGACGCCGAGAGCTGTAGCGATCGAGTGAGCGACACGTGAGCGACAACACACACACACACACACACACGTACCTTCTTGTATGTGACACCCTCTGGCCACTGTACGTTGCACATGAAGCTGTTGATGGGTTCGGGCAGACCCTCGAGCACTCGCTGCCGCCGCAGGTTTGAGACCTCGGACGCCGGCGAACCGCTGGTGGTGGGCGAGTGAGCCAGCAGGTGCGGGAAGGGCGCCGCGAGGCCGCCGCCGCCCGTGGCACTGAGCGTCTGCTGGAAATGGCCCATCTGCGCCTTGCGCTGGTTGAGGGCCTCCTGGTTGTACTTCATCACCTGCAAGTGTCTCCCCACATCATCAACTGTGTGGTGGTGGTGGTGAGACACTCAGAGAAGGAAGAGTCGCGTCGTGGGGCTGAGCTCGTACTGTCGTCGGCGCCGTTGCTTTCGCCGGTCATGGACCGACGACCGCTCGCCGATCGCGACGAGGGCCCGCTGAAGCTGGTCCTCTGTCGCTTCGAGTCGCGCCGCTCTCTGCTGTGGCCGACCCCCGCGGCCTCCTCCTTGATCTCGCCGCCCTCCCTCTTCCTGCTGGCCCTGCCGGCGCCGCTCCGGCCCGCTCTCGCACCGCCCGAGCCGTCGGCCATCATCGCTTCGTCAGCAGCAGCGGCTTGCGGCGCGCCGAGCGATGAAGACGGGGAGTGCGACGCTGCGCCCGACGCGAATTGAGACGAGAGGAAGGAGCCGTCTTCGATGATGATCTGCGGTCGCGAAGCCGAAGCCGACGGCGCGGCGAAGGTGGCACCGGCCGCGGTGCGCTGCGGCGACGGGAGCGGCGTGTTTTCGGTGGTCGAGCTGGCCGACTCCACGAATTCCTCCTTGAGCGTCGTGGTGAAGGCCGTGGTGGGCAGGTCGGACGAGATCGATATGTTGCTCATCTCCACGTTCACCGGCGTCGTCGGCATCGGCGTCGGCATCGGCGTTGTCGTTGCTTCCGTTGGAGTCGCCGTTGTCGCTCCCATCGGCGTTGTCGTTGTGACCGGCGCCGGCACTGCTGCTTCAGCTTCGCGGGCCACAGGCGCCGCACCGCCGCTGGGCTCCTCGATCTTGACCACCATGCCATGGTCGCCAGCCGGCTGCTCGCCGCTCGACACCGACGGTACCGGCACGGCGCCCGTCGGCTCCGTTAGCCCCGCGGGCACCGCCGCCTCCACCACCTCCACCACCTTCTCTTCCGTCTTCGCTGTCTGTGCGGCCGGTACCTGCTCCACCGCCACCGCCACCGCCGGTGTCGACTCCACGGGCGCGGCGTCCAGGGCCGCTGCGGGTGCTTGCGCCGGTGCAGGCGCTGCTGGTGCCGGGGCCTCCAGCTCCATCGTGTCTTCTGTCTTGGTCGGCGCCGGTGGCTCTGTTTGCGCGGCCGTCGTTGGCGCTGGCTCTTGTGCTGGCGCTGGCGCGGGTGCAGGTGCCTCCACTTCCATCTTGACCACGTCGCTGCGGCCGAGGTCTTGCGCGGGTGCTGCCGCCGGCGCCGCTTCGGCTGGAGCTGGAGCTGGGGCTGGGGCGGCCTCAGAGGCCGAGGGTGTGGTGGTCGTGACGGCGGTGACCTCGGCTGCTGGTGGGAGCGAGACGCATTCGCTTGGGGCAGCAGGCGCGGCAGTGGTCGGTGCGGTGGTGGGCTGGTGATTAATCACGAAGGGGGCGCTGAGGTCCGGCATCTCGACGCTTTCAGCAGACATCTTGGCAGATGAAGAGATTACTTCGCCATTTTCGCTCTTGCTTTTTGGTGGACTGTACGTCGCCGTTTGATTTGCAGATGAGGAGACTGATGGCGCCACCGATTCTTCAACTGATGGGAATTGGGTAGCGGGAAGGGGCGCCGGTTCGTCAATGACAATCGCTGTGTCTTCCTCTACCTTCGCCCAGGGTCCGTCTTTGTGGTAGTCGCCACCGAGGCGGCCAATGTGCTGCTTGATGAGCGGACACAACAGCCCCACGCCTCGATCTGCCATCTTCTCTCGCCAATCGAGCCGTTTAGATCTTGATTTTTCTCATTTTGCTTGTTTTTCTTTGTCATTTCCCTGTTTTCTGTGGACAAACGAATGGAATGCGTGGTATTTGTAAAAAGGAAAATTGTTTGGTGTTCCGACGGAAAGAAACAACACACGCGCGCTCAGCGCCTGCCGCCTCGGAAGCCACCACCCCGACCACCACCATAGCCGCCGCCACCACGACCGCCGCCGCCATAGCTGCGACCGCCACCGCCGTAGCCGCCTCCACCACCGTACGACCGTCCGCCTCCTCGTCCGCCGCCGTATCCGCCACTTCGCCCGCCTCGTCCGCCGCCGTAGCCGCCGCCGTAGCCGCCGCCTCGGCCCCCGCCGCCGGCGCGCTGGTTCTCCTTGAGCGGAGGGATCTCGTTGGGGATGGTGATCTCGAGGCCGTTGGGGATGCCGCGCGATTCGACCAGCTTGACGGCCAGGGCCTGCGGGAGCTCGGCCACGGCGCAGTGCTCGTCCTGGCAGAACTCGATGTCCTTGACCTGGCCCTCGATCTCGTCGCCGAGGAACTTCTTGATGATCATGAAGACCCAGCCGACGCCGCGGATGGGGAGCGAGTTCTTGAGAAGGACGGTGGAGTAGCCCTCGGTGGAGGAGAGGAGCGATCGCTTCTGGAGGGGCTGGGTGTAGCCCGAGATGACGGCCAGCGCGGCGGCCAGGGCCTCGTTCTCGCCCTTCTCCTGGATGAGCTTCTCGGCCGAGGGCAGGAAGGCCTTGATCATTTCGTCGTGCACGTGCTCGAGCTTCTCCTCGACGGCGTCGGTGGCGACTCGGATGAGATCAGGCTGCTGCGGCGTGCCGATGAGCTCGAACTTGGCGCCCACCGCCGACTCGAGCCACTTGAGGTTGCCGTCGCGCACGTCCCGTCGCGTGAAGAAGGTCACGCAGATGCCCGACTTGCCGGCGCGACCGGTTCGGCCGCTCCTGTGAATGTAGGTCTCCTTGTCCTTGGGGGCCTGCGTCTGGATGACCAGGTCGACGTCGTCGATGTCGAGACCCCTCGCGGCCACGTCGGTGGCCACCAGGCACGAGAACCGACCCTCGCGGAAGCCCTGGAGCGTGATCTCCCTCTGCTTCTGGGCAATGTCGCCGTGGAGCACTTGGCACACTGTAATATACAAAACACAACGAATTAGAAGAATATCACCGAACGCGACTGTGTGACTGCACATCTAGATGTCGATGTTGTGTGGGACGTTTGTCAGATGGTATGAGTTGTGATCTTGTGCGAGGCGCTCCGTGTGCGAGGGAAGAAAAACTCCGCCCTCGCTGGGAGCGCGACGCCTCAGATTACGCGCATGAATAAATTTGGTGTCATCACCTGCCCGTACACGAGAGCAACGGCACGCGCACTAGCGAGAGAGAGGGAGGGAGGAAAAGAGTGCGCACCATTGGAAATGGAAGACTTCATGGCGAGCTCGTTGACCTCGGCCTTGGTGTTGGCGAAGACGATGGTCCGTCCGGTGCCGGCGTAGACCTTGACGACGTCGGCCATGGTGGAGATGCGCACGGGCGGCGGGCAGCAGATGGCCAGGTGGCGCACGGTCAGGGCGGCCTTGAGCTTGCTGTTGCCGACCAGATCGACGGTGATCAGGTTCGAGGGGCGCATGTGCTTCTGGGCGATGCCCTGCACCCACGGGGGAATGGTGGCGGAGAAGAGCAGGGTCTGCCTCTCGTCGGGCTTGGGCGCCGAGGCCAGGATCTTGTCGACGGCGTCGGCAAAGCCGATGTTGAGCATCTCGTCGGCCTCGTCGAGGATGACGTACTTGACGTCGGTGAGCTTGAGGCAGTTGCGGTCGAGCATGTCGATCACGCGGCCGGGCGTGCCGATGACGATGTCGACGCCGCGCTTGAGGGCGTTCTCCTGGGGCGTGTAGGGCGCACCGCCGTAGACGCAGACGGCCTTGAGGCTGGGCGCCACCAGGTCGAACTCCTTGGCGATCTGGCGGGCGAGCTCGCGGGTGGGCGACAGGCACACCACCTTGGGCGGGCGGCCGTAGGTGGAGCGGGGCTTGCCGGCCATGTCGATGAAGATCTTCTCGACGACGGGCAGCACGAACGAGAGGGTCTTGCCGCTGCCGGTGCGGGCGCGGCCGATGATGTCCTTGCCGTCGTAGATGTGATCGTAGGTCTGCGCCTGGATGGCGAACAGGCACTTGAAGCCACGGTCCTGCAGCAGCTTGACGGTGGTGGGCGAGATGCGGAAGTCGGAGAACGGCTTAGCGCCCTCTGTTTGGCGCGCGGAGAAAAACAGTCATCAATAAATAATTCAATAATAAATAAAATAAAAACGTAAATAAAAAGTGATTTCGAATTGGTACCTGGCAGCGGCTCCTCCTTCTCCTTTTCCTTCTCGGCCACGTCGTCCCATGTGTAGTCGCCCTCGCTGTCCTCGTCGGGCTTTGTCTCCTCTCCCTCTTCTTCGGTTTCTGTTTGTGAAGTGAGCGATTAGATAAAAGACACCCAGAGGCGGAGTTGGCGTCGAATTGTCGTCTAACACCAGAAAGATGAGATTTTGATGATTTTGTTTCGCCAATCTTTCTTGAGAGATTGCTCAGAAGATGAAACGCGCAACGGTCTTGTGGGCAAAGTAAAAATAATTCTGGTGAAGGGAAAAATACGGAGATGAAGAACAAGAAGGAATGGTACCTTTCTGAATCACCTCCATCTCATCCTCCTTGGCCTTTCCCTGTGGCGAAATAGAAAATCACAGAGATTAAGCATCATAGGGGGAAAAACGAAGATGAAGATTAAATCAAGGGGACGGAGAAACAAAAAGATACCTCGTCCTTGGACTTCTTGGACTTCTTCTTCTTGTCCGTCGAGGTGTCGTCCTTCTTCGACGTCTTCCTCTTCTTCTTCTCAGGTTCCTCCTTCTTCACCACCGTTCCGACGTCTTCATTCTCCTCCTTCTCGGCGATCGTTCGCTTCTTGGTCGTCGCCACCTTCTCCTTGACTGCGTCCTTACCCATCTTCTTCTTGCGTGTGCGTACGGGTTGTGTATGTGTGTTTGATTCAGAGATGGCCGACGTCAGGGTGTGAGCGTCAAGAACGGGAGCGAGAGAGCGAACAATACTCCACAACGCCGCCCGTCCGTTTCCGCGCCACAGCCTTCCTCGGACTTTCACACCCGAAACTCCTTTCCGACCATTTTCTCGTGTTCCAATTTATTTCTTTTTTGATTCCTCCCGCACGTGGCGCCTGTGTGGGGGTTGTGAGCACTGCGCAGCCACCACCACCACCGCGAAACACTTCTACGGGTCCCACCGAGCTGAGCCGTGGCTGCCACGGCCTGCGATGGACCGACAGAAGCCACTGTTGGGACCCAACAGCCACCAGCACGGCTTAACAGAGTCGACAATAAATCGTTTCACTGGAAGGCTGCGGAAACAGGGCTTGGTCCAGGTCACTCGAGGATCCATAGGCCGTGATCTTTGGTGCCTGCTGACGTGATGCCATCATAGGGACGGTGATGAGTCAAAGTCAGATCTTGAAGAGGTCATGCGCGACGATGACGATGAAGACGGCGGTATACCTCCAAAGAGGTAGATCTGCTCGATGCCCATGGCGGCGCCCTGGAAGGAGACGCTCCGCTCGAGCATGCTTCTGCGCTCGGCTTGCGGCAAGTCGCCGAAGACCGAGGGATGGAGCGGGACGTCGTGCTTCCGCCACTCCCGACGGTCGATATTGAGCACCCATATCTGTCGCAGCGTGAGTTTCGGATCTGCACGCCTGAAGCCGCCCATGACAACCTTTCGAAGAACCAGGGAACACACATGAACTCAGTTGTCACGTGCATCTTGTGTGCGAAGCGAATGGACGACATTCGCGTTGCGGGGGGGGGGGCTCTCCCTACCAGCGATCGGCCGACGATGAAGGACGAGTGGCACCACCGGCCGCACGGAACTGCGTCCGAGTCCTTGTTGGCGTACTCCACTTTTGTCCACGTCTTGGCAGCTGCGCACACGTGGTCGGTACGGTGAGTGTAAATTGGGAGGAGGGGGGGGGGGCGACAGGCAAGGGTGTGTACCGGTGTCGAGGATGTAGCAGTCGTTCAGGTCCCGCTTGGAGCTGAGCACCTCGGCGTTGCCGCCCCAGAGAAGGGCTTGCGTGGTGTTGGGAATGCGGCACAGCGAGTGGCTCTGTCGGGCTTGCGGGGCCTCTCCGGTGACCTGCTCCTTTGTCCATTGCAGCGTGTCTGTGCCCACCACCACCACCCACGTGCATAAGCACACAGGGTCAGTTCAGCCATGCAGGCATGGCTTGGTGCGCCAAAGTTGAGTGAGTGCGATTATGTTGTGCGGTGATTATGCGGCTGGATACCCAAGTCAAGCGTCCAGACGTCGTCAAAATAGTGGTAGGTGAAGTCTGCATCCATGTACGTGCCTCCGAAGATCCACATCTTGCGCTCTATGACAACAGACCTTTGCAAATCAAGAAAAGAAGTGAGTAAGAGAGCAGGCGACACGCGACACGCAGCACGCCTGGATGGGTCTGCACACACCTGTGACCGACCCGGCCGTGGGGCGGTGTTCCCTTGCAGGCCAGCGGTATCCATGCGAGCTGGCGTAGGTCGAAAAGGAACGCGTCGTTGTAGAACTTCCACCCCTCTGGGTGGCCGTCCAGCGGAAGCGAGAACCTGTTTCGATACTGCGGCAGTACCATCGGATCTTGAGCTTGAGTGTGCCATCGCCAACAAAAAAACGATCTACGTTCGTCGTACCTGCCCGCCAAAGAACAGAATCTGGGTGCCCTTGTTGATGAGGTGTGTCGAAGCGAACGAACGGCGCTTGGGAGCCCAGGCGCCCTCCTTGGCCACAAGATCCACGCGGTGCCATGAGGCCTTGCCTGTTCGCCCAGGCACCAAATGACACACAGACACGTCATGCTTTTGGGACTAGCTGTGCTTGGTGTGTGTGTGTGTGTGTGGTGTGTGTGATTCAATCGCTCTCGGTAGCGTACCGAATTTGTAGAAGAACATCGCGGGTGAGAAGATCATGTCGTAGACGTTGCCTCCCATGTAGAACGAGCCCCCGTACCTGGCCAGCAGCGGCCCTTCCATGTCCCTAAACCATTGGTAATGCATCAGACACTCATCACGAATGAATGTGCGCACACGCTCGTGTACGTCACACAATCGAGGGCGCGCACGCGTGTGGCTGTACCGGAGGAGCTCGTGTGGCTGGCGATAGAGAAGCGTCAGCGAGTGGGCAAAGTAGTCTCTCTGCTCCTCGTCCTCGTCCTCTCCGCGTAGTTCCTCCCTGTGATGGCGCACCTTGGTCTGAGCACGTCATTGCATCATTCGTACACAGAGCCGCCAGGGAGCGGTCGTACAAGCGAAGGTCAGGGGCTGGCGTGCCCACGCACGCCACCCGCTTCCACCGCAGGTCTCCCTCGGCCACTGTGGATGAGCACATGCATAAGTTCTGCAGATGAATTCAAATTCCTAGATTCCCAGATTCAGATGGAGATTTGGGGGGGGAGGCAACAAGCGAGTACGTACGCCGCGTCTCGAAGGCGAGACGTCGTCGCTTGATCTGCAGGAGGGCGAGGTCGTGAAAGGCACGGCACACGCGACTCACGCTGCCCAGACCCTTCCACGTGTCCACCCAATCGAACACGCACTGCCACAGCTCCGGCGGCAGCCCCACCTCGCCACCCCTGCCACCCAGACCAGCTTCATCCTCATCTATAACGTCGCGGATCTCCATCATCCTGTCTCTCCCTTTATCTTGCCTTGTGTGCAAAACAAATAACAATACCAGAGAGCCGGAGGTAGCCCGTGGCTCTAGAGCCGCTGGAGGTTGTCCACAGTGTGCTGGCTGCGCACATTGCCAGTGTTGAGCACGCCGCGCTTCTCCAGCAACATCACGTGACACTGCGCACATGACGTATGAAAGAGAGAGAGAGAGGGGGGGAGGTGAGGCTCATCGCGCTGACGGGACACACAGAAGGGCGGGGCGAGAACCTCTTCGGCGGCCACGGGCTTGTGCTCGACGCCCTTGGGTACGACGAAGAAATCGCCCTCGTGCAGGTCGATGTCCCTCTCGCTCCCGTCTTGCTCACGCACCTTGATGACCAGATTGCCCTACACGATCGCGCGCATTGCACGCACACACACACATCGCACACGCTCCGTGAACTGATTGAAGGCGCGGGTGCTACAACGAGGAACAATCGGAGTGCTGCACCTTGATGATGAGGAACAGCTCGTCCTCGTGCTCGTGGTGGTGCCACACGAACTCGCCCTTCAGCTTGGCCACCTTGACATCGAAATTGTCCACCTGAGTGGCATTGGCCACCACCATGGACTCGAGCGTTAGTGCGTGTGCGTGTGCGTGCGGAGTAGGCGAAGCAGTACCTCGCCCACGATTTTGGGGCTCCAGTGCTCGCTGAAGAGGGCCAGTTTCTCCGCGAGGTTCACCTTCGCCATCTCCTTCCTGGCCGGCGGCTGCGCGCTAGCCTCCGCCCCGGAGGAGGGCTTGAACGCAATCCAGAAGACTTCGCTGAAGATCTGTCAGATCACACGGCCGTGGCGCCGAACTCGTCGGTCAGCACAGCACACCAGGCGCGAGCATGGCAGAGAGGCGAAGTGCAGACCTCGAAGCCGAGGCTCTGGAACAGGCTCTTGGAGGCGTCGTTGACGGCCTCGGTGAAGAAGTAGGCCCCCACTTGGTCCGCCTCGAGGTGCGGCCGCACGTAGTCGAAGGTCTTCAGCACCTGGTCCACCGCCAAGATCTTCCCAAGTCCTGGAAGTGCCCACGCCACGTCAGCACTCCACCACCTCTGGTACTGTGTCCGAGGGGGGGAGGCGTATTATAAACCACTCCTGGGTCCGGGCTGAGCGTACCTTTCCGCCTGTGGGACTCCTGCACCCAGAAGAAGCCGAGGGACATGTCGGCGTGCACCCCAATCCAGGCCACCATCTCATCGCCTGTGCAACGTTGCCAAGTACAGTACCAGTCAGCGCAGGGCGCGGCTCAGTTCAGATCAGCGACTACGACGTACCCTGCCGAAGGCACGATGAAGGCGCGTGCCCCACGCACGCGGCGATGTAGTCGTCGCTCTCCTCGCTGGCGTACTTCCACTTCGACACGACCGTGTGCGTGTCCGCCGAATCTATCAAAGCGCGGTCAGCAGCGAAGGCGCAGAGTGGACAGGTGCCGTGCGTGAGGCGCGATCGGGCGGAGAGTGGTACCGGCCGCAATGGAGTCGAGCCGGAGCGACTGGGCGCGGAGGTGAGCCGCTGAGTCGGACTGCGCGGGCCGCACGAAGCGGGCCTCGGGGCAGTGGAGCGCGAGACACGGGTTGAACCACGACTCTTGCGCGCCGGCCGCCGCCGCACGCTCGCGCACGAGGGGCAGCCACGCCTTGTCGAGCCCGGCGAAGCGGACCTCGCCGCACAGCCCACCAGCGGCCCCGGTCGTCGTCAACTCGACCCTGTCCAGCAGCGCCCGCAACACCGCCTCGCCGTGCTGCTGCTGCGGCGGCACGAACACGGACACGTTCACGGACGATGCCGCGCCTCCGCTCTTGACCAGCGGCATCACCAGCAGCACGCCCCGGAGTTCGTCGCCGCACTTGGCCACGAACCACTGGTGGTCGCCGTCGCGCGGCACCAGGGCTCCCTTGGCCGCCTCGGCACGCAGGACCGTCCCTGGTGGCCGCGCGTGGAATGCTGACGTCAGCATCGGGTCTTCGCAAGGGGGGGGGGCACGAGAGGTACCGAGGAGCTTCCAGGAGTGGGGCATGTGGGCCACCAGGAACAACCGGACCGCGGCCCACAGCTGCCCCTCAGTCGGCAGCGCCTCTACTCGCAGCGGCAGGGCTCCGGCCTCCTCGTTGCTCTCCAGCTTCTCCATCAGACCACCAGACAAATAAATACAAAAGAAATAAAAATAATTGCTTGTGTAATATATATATTTATTCTCCTACCACGGTGGCGGAGGTCAGTCGTGGTCGCCGTCTTCAGTGCCGCCACCACTGCCTCGATCGAGGAGGCATTGGCGCGCTCGGGCGTAGACGAGCTCGGCGAGCTGGGCCTCGGTGTGGTAGAGCAGCTCGGCGTAGGACCGCAGGCAGTAGTGGAAGTTGGGGTCCAACTCCAGCGCTCGCAGCAAGAGCTCGGCGCCCGCCTGGAAGTTGCCCATCATCCGCTGCAGCTGACCCAGTGCGTACAATGTCTGCCGCAATAATCCAGCATCAGTCGTGTGTGCGGTGGTGCGTGTGCGTGTGCGTGTGCGGTGGCAGGTGCGTGTGCGTGTGCGTGTGCGGTATGAGGCGATGATGACAAGAAAAGGAGAGAAACCTGAGGGTCTTTGGGGAAGATGGAGAGGGACCACTGATAGTACTTCTTGGCCCGCTTCATGAGCTCCACCCTGCGATCCGTGTCTTTGGTCTCCTCCACGAGCGCGACACACGTGCTGGCCATCTGCCGAAGCGCCTCCACCGACTGCGGATTGGCACTGCGCACCACGTGTGGTGGATCAGCCATCACCAGCACCCCCAGCCTCCAACACGACACTAGCAGGAGTGCGGGTTCGAACCTGATGGCCACCAAGTATTTCTCTGCCGCCAGTTCGAGGAACTGCTGCCGCTTAATGCCCTTGGCCTGTTCGCTGGCGGCCTGGTAGAGAAACGCCTCGGCTGTGGCGATCACTGAATTGAGGGAAAACAATAACAATTCGTATATATAAAAATAAAGTCAATAAGTCAATGCATAATGATCAGCGCTGACCGACGTCAAGACCGAACCGTTCATGTACTTGACTCGTTCGCCCAGCTCGACGAGATCGAACGACTGAAACGGATTCGGGGAGTTGTCCTTGCTCCCAATCACCAGAATAAACCCCTGGTCGCCAATCCAATCGGTCAACCCCCGCACACACGCATCGCACAACACAGCACACGCACACACGCACACGGACACGCATCGCACGACACAGCACACACACACACGCACACACGCACACACACGTCGTATTTACCTGGCGAAGAACGAGGCCGGTGTACTTTTGCAGCTTATCGAAGAGGAGCTGGAAGTTGGCGTTCTCGTCACTGCTGCCGCCGATCGGGTTGCGCCGGAGGTACTCGGCGAGGGACCACTCCGGCGCGGTCTCGCTGTCGTGCAGCGCCCGGTCGCCGAACTTGGCCGTCAGCGCCCGTCGGGCCTTGTGGGCCCACCACCGGCCGCCGGCGCCGGTGCGCACCCCGAAGAAGCGGTTGAGGTTCCGCACCACCTGGAGGCGATAGGGCTCCTCGAGCGGCACCTTGAGCGCCTTGGACTTGGCCCGCAGGCTGCGCAGAAGCATCTCCTTCATGACCCGCGCCAGCATCTCCACGAGCAGCAGCACGTCGGCCTCGCGGGCGCGCCGCCGCCTGCGCTCGGCCTCGGCGACGAGTTTCGCCCTGAGCGCCGCTGCGGTGTCGTCGTCTTCGCTCTTTTCCTTTGTCGCCTTCTCTCTTCTGCCCGCGGACCCCTTCCTATGGAGCAGCGGCTGCGGCTCGGGCAAGAGCTCAGCCGCGGAAGGCGCCAGCGTCTCCTCCGCCTGGGCGAAGATCTTGCGCACCTCGGCGCGCACGCAGCCCATCATCCGCAGGTTGACGCCGTAGGAATGCAGGAATGCCTCCAGACCGCCGCCTTCGCTCAGAGCGCTGGAAGATCACCATTAGTTGGTGACACGCACGCACGCAAGGCAGGGAATGAACCTCTCCTCGGTGAGTAGGGTGGCGACTGAGGGAATGATGGAGTTGTAGAGGGCCTTGGTCGCCAGCTTGACCTCGCGATTGTGCTCCACCCGCTTGGGGTCGTGCAAGATGAACCCGCTGCAGGCATCGGGACACAGCGGTTTGTCTGCCCAGTTGCCCCAATCAATCAAACAATAATCGAATAAATAAATAAATAAATACATAATCCGCTCAACTTGAAATAGAAATCGTAATTAAATGACACAATTAAAGAATAAAAGACGCGGCGAGGGAGAGTGCTTACAGTGGCTGCGGACGAACTCGGGTCGCAGAAGGCGGAACAGGTGGCCCTGCTTGATGTGTCGGTCGAACGGGTACTCGGGCGGCATGACCCGCGCCAGGTCGATCAGGTAGTACCTGCCATCGAGCCCTGCTCCAATACCGTGTCAGGCTGGTGTGTGCCTCCTGCGGGAATCGAGTCGAGCATCAAGGAGGCCGTACCGCGGTGGCCCTCCAGATCGGCCACGCTGTACAGCTCTTTGGCGTCCTTGCCGCACACGTGCCTGCTCAGATTCAATCGCCCAGCGGCTTGCTGCGGTCCGGTCAGCGGTGATACGTCAAACCACACCGGCGGCGGCACGAAAGGAAACGCTGCTTACCTGGAGCAGGCCGTCAAGGTGGCTGTCCGAGTTCCTGACGGTCTGCCCTCCATCGCCGGTGCCCGAAACAAGCGTCTCGTCGTTGATGGGCGCCAGCGCGACGGCCAGCAACCGATGACCGCTGGCACCGCCAAAGAGAAAAGGAAAAAAGAAACAACCTTGTCAGTTGGAGAGCGGCCCACAAAGGCAAGGCGGACTCACCGATAGTCGAGCGTGGCCATGAACGGTATGCACACGTCCAAGTTCAGATTGAAATAGCACGCCGCGCCCTTCAGCTCGTGTCCGGCGACCTGGTCATTACACACACGCACACACGACACGACACACACCGTGTTGTTGACAACACCTGAAGCGACCACAATGCGGAGCAGGTGTTTTACCTTGGCAGCTGCGTAGTCGCTACCGTAGATGCCCTTGTAGTCGACTGCGAACTTGAACAGGATGTTCTGAACAATGTACTTGACTCCCCCGGCCACTCCCCCGACCTCGCCTGTCAGCGGCCCAAAAGGCCGGTCAGCATCAGCGGCGACCAAAAAAGAGACGAAAAGAGAAGACGGCGGTCGTGCGCACTCGCAGGCTTGATGGTCTTGATCTCCGGCGGCAGGTGGGTCTCGGCGATGATGATCTTGCCGTAGTGCTTCACCGAGCACATAAAGTCCTGGTAGCACCACGCCCACACGGGATTGGGCATCATCGAGAGTCAGGTGGTCAGTGAGCCCTGGTTCCAGGCCTGGAAATCGAGCGCACCTGGGCGATGGCGAGCAGTTGGCTGTTGACCCGGTATTTGAAGGTGCGGGCCGTGTTGTTGCTGAACGTCCGCATCTGTTCCACCAGGCCCTGAATTGATAACAAGCACACTGTGAGCTTTCTTCACTACCATCACCGGTGCACCGCACGGCGCGTGTGTGGACCTGAAACCGGCTGTTCCAGTCGGTGAGCAGTTCAGCTTCGTCATCGCCTGACATTGTCGCTTTCTTCATTGTACTCTTCTTCTTCGTCATCTGGGCCGACGCGGACTGTTCTTCTTCTTCTTGCTCGTCTTCTTCCTCTTCCTCACCCTGCGTCCATGCATAGCACTGATTGTTCGCTTCGTCGCTCCTCTCCTCCAGCTGCTGTCGCTCTGGCCTGCCGCCCTCAGCCGCGCCGGCAACGTCGATGTAGCCCTCGCTCACCTCGCCGGCCGTGGTACCCACATCCTCGGCCACGACGTCATCGTCATCGACATCCAATATGTAGCCGTCATCGTCTTCCCTGGCTTCTCCATCATCTCCGTCCGCCGTTTTCTTCTTCTTCGCCTCCGCTGCCTTTGTTTGCTCTGCCTGCTTCCTTCGGTTGGCGAAGGTGAAGTGGCCGCTCATCGCCTTGTCGAGAGACTCGTAGGAAACGTTGGCCGGGCCATTCCCGGCGATGCCCTTGCGCCCGTTGGCCTTTTTCTCCTTCTTGGGCTTCGCCGAGGTCGAGCTGCTGTGCGACGTCGGCGCCGACCGCCTCGGCCCGAGGATCGGAGACTCGGCGAGCCTGCTGTCGCTGTCTTCCTCGGCGCAGAGGCCGTACATTTCGTTGTACACATACTGGCTCGAACTGTACTGCTCGCTCGCCGATGTACTATCGTCGTCGTACTCTTCCTCTCTGTGATCTCGCCCACTGCTTCGCGCTTCGTTCTTTTTCTTCTTCTTTGTCTTGGTCGTCGTCGCGCTTTGTTCTGTGGTGTTGACCACCTCATTTGAGGAGGAGGAGGAGGATTGATGGGCTGGTGGCAAGGGTGCGGCGAGCATGGCCCGCAGCCGGGCCTCGACCTCCTGTCGCCGCCTGTGCTCATCGCCGACGCTCGCGCAGGCGTCGTTGATGGCGCCCACCCAGCGATCACGCTCCGCCTCGCTGCCGAAGCAGACCAAGTAGCTCTGCGCCGCGCCCGCCAGCTCCAGGCAGTTCTTCTTGCCCGTGAGCGACGTCAGCTGCACGTAGATTGCCCTGGAGCCGCATCGTGTGTGGATTGTAAGGCGTGTAAGCTCATACGTGATGATCATCACATCAACGCACACGCAAGGGGCCAACGAGCTGCTACTACGCACTTCCAGGAGTCGTTGAGGGCGATCACAAACTTGTACTGTTCGGGCGACGACGGGTCGCCTGATCCCGCCGGGCGGAAGTAGAGAAAGCCTTCCTTGAGCACCAGCCCATACTTCTTCCACAGCTTGAGCAGGCCTCCTTCCTGCAGTGCATGAATATACATCACTACCATTTGATCAATAACCGAATATATCTATATTTTTCTTTATTAATGCAACTAAAAGAAAAAAGAATAAAATAGAGGGGGGGTTTGACCTTGAGTACGTGGACATTGCCGGCAGCTGCTTCGTAGAAGCTGAAGTAGTCCAGCTGGCATGTCGGGTCATTGGGCCTTTGGTACAGTGGTCTCCGAGCGAGCATGGTGGCAGCCTCCAAGCGTGGCAAGAATTTGGCAGGTCAGGTTTTTGGGTTGTGGTTATTTTATTTGAACCGTTGCCTGGCAATTTACACCCCTCTAAAGTACATTCATCTCAGCAGATCACGGTGGCGGGCTTACCAGCCGAAGACTTCGCCCTCGGCAAGTTGGTCCGGACGCCAGCTGTCGATCACCACGCACCGATACACCTGTCAGTGGTGGGGGTGAGGTGAGCTGATCTGTGTCGACCTCTCTTGTCTTGCAGACATTCGAAATGGTCGTTGTGTGGATGGAGGAGCGCACCTCTCCATGTTGATTATAAAAGAACTGACACCGCTTGTTCACCCAAAACGTCGTTCCGTTGCGATGGCGCAGAAGCGGACGCAGATACACCACGCCGCTCACTCCCTTTGGAGTTCTTGCAAAGTCAGAGAGTGAGATTCAACACCAAGCAAACCAACTACATCTTCTTTCAGTTTGAAAAACGAACAATAGGAAGAACTGACCTACCGCGCCGTGAGTATGTCCCTTAGGTGGTCGTGCGTGTTCTTACCTCTCGACAAGAGCCTATTCATCGGCACTCCCGTCAGTTCCTCCTGTACACACGCCGGTGTTAGAATCTAAGAGTGCCTAACCAGTCCATAAAGAGGCCCACTTGATATACCCGTGTGTAGCCGCATAGACTGGTGAAGGCCTCGTTGGCATAGTAGGGCACGGGGGCCGTGGCCGTGGTCATGGACGCCATAATGGGATATCTGTCCGATCCCACTTGCGGTTAGTCTTCTTCAAAACCAAAGAGTCTGAGTCTGGTGGTTCGTACCTCGTGTCGGAGACGACGAAGTTCTTGGGGGTGAGGGGGCAGTCGCTGAGAAAGGGCAGCTGCTCTGGCGCATTTCCTCGAGCGCGCTCCACTCGGGCAGGCTCGACCGCAGCACCGCCAGCTCGGAGTCAAACGGCACCAACTCCGATGTGGGCGTTGGCGTAGATGACGAAGAGGACAAAGACGAAGACGAAAGCGAAGAAGGCAACGTTGTTGGGGAGAGGCAGTACGCTCCCCATCCCAGGCCGGCGGTCGTCGAGCTGTCGCGCAGGGTCCACAGCTGTGCCTCGGTGGCACTCGAACCCAACGGCGATCCGTGCGGTTGCGGTGGGTGCGTGAGGTGGTCGGGGTGCGACGAGCTGGTGGGGTCGTGGTTGGGATCGAGGTGGTGGAGGTTGTGCTGATGATGATGTCGCTGCAGCGCCGAGAGGCGCGCCTCCATGGCGGCCATGCGCTGCTCGAAGGCCTTGTTGCTATGCTGGAGGGTTCGCAGATCCTCAGCGACCCCCATCACCAGCTCGGAGAGCCGGATAAGCGAGTCTTTGAGTTCGACCGCGGTCTGTCGGTCGACTGCGCGGTCGTCGGCGTTGTCGCGCTCTTCCTCGTCGCCCGATCCCATTGGCGTGATCTTTCTTCTCTTCAGTGGGGGGAGAGGTGGCGTAGTAGGGGCGTCGTCCTCCGAAGATGATAACGAAGATTGGGGCTGAGGCTCCGCCGATTCCTCCTTGCACAGCCGCCAGGCGGGACGGCCGCGCTTGCGAGCGGGGACGTCCTCGCATAGGTGACCCCGGCCCAGTCGCACGCAGCGCTGACACGGTCTTTCCCTTCCAGTGGTGCATCACACAACACAACCATCATGTTGGTGAGTAAATGTCCGAATCGTGGACCATGCTTGCGGTGAGACAGCGACAGTGTACTCCTCGTTGCAGGCTATGTGGGCGACTCGACAGTGGTTACAGGCCTTGGCGACAGCTCGCCTCCCTCCTCTTGGCCGTGGTGTGGGAGCGATGGGCTCCAAGCTGGTTGGAAGGATTGGCGTCCGATGCATTGTGGTGCTGGTGCTGGTTGGTGGCGTGGTGAGGTGGTTTTGGTGGTTCTTCTTGATGGGAGGTGTTTATCGCGAAGTCGCAACCCGAATCCTAGCATCTCGTTTAAATTAAATCACAGTGTGATTGGGCGGATGACCCTATTGGCTTCCCGCACCGCAAGGATCTCGCAGTTGTCGCTGACAACAGGAGACCATGCTTTGAAAAAAACCTGGTGGTTGCCCCCAATCGCTCGTTATCGACCGACATATATCCGACAGGGATCTGGCACATGAGGCGGATGATCACGGCGGACTTCTGCCGCTAGGCTACCAGAGATATATTCTCGGTCAGGCGGCCATGTCCCCATGGGGAGCACAAGCTTGCCCGCAGTGGCCCTCGAGGTCGCAGTTTCCCGCTGTTGGTCAGACTTCGGCGGTGGAACAAAGAGGGGGCCGCTCAATATTATTATTATTTGTGAAAAGGAAAACGATAGGGCAAACTGGGGCCGCGGGAGAGCCACAGCGGGCGGCCAAACACGACATGTTTGGCTGCAGCGTCTTACTTGGGGAGAGACGGGAATTGGTAGATCTTGGGCTTCTTGCCCACGAGCGTGAGCTTGGTGCCCACGTCACGCGCCGCCACGCACGGCCACACCGGACCCCTACGGTTGTCCCCCCAACACAGAAGACGAGGAATTGAGACCTTGGGAGGGAAGTGGGAAGGGAGTAGGGAGAAAAAGGCGGCCGTACGTGACGCCGGTGAAGGTATGCACAGGGGTTCCGTTGTGGAAGATCTGGAGCGTGGCGTCGTCCAGGTTCAGCGCAAAGCCGACACTGTGCAGAATTATTGAGGTTTCAAGTGTGAGATTACAAATCAGCCGCTTACACACACACACACACAATATAACATGCGTACTTGTCGTTGGTGTTCAGGGTGGGGCCCTGCACGACTTGCGTGTGGCCTTGCATGATGCCGCCGCTCCGCTCGATATAATGGGTACCGTTGGCTCGCAGGTACGCCGTGTGGAAGCTAAAGTGCCCCACCGCCCCCAGAATCCCACATGAGCCACATGCGGTTGGCCAAACTGTGTGTGTGCGCGCGCGCGCGGTGCGTGCGTGCCGTGCGGCGTTGTGTGCCCGTACTTGAAGTGCTCCTCGGCAATGCCGATGTGGAGCTCCTGATTGCCGGCGGTTTGGTCGATTTGGATCTCCCAGTAGAACGAGCCGCTGCCCTCCAGCTTGGTCTTGGTGCGCAGAACGTAGATCGTGCCTGGGAGTAGTAGTGGGGCAGAGCTGCTTGGTCAGCCCACTGTGTGCTGTGCGGGCACTGACTGACAAGGCGAGAGAGGGGAAGAAGAAGTGGTACCGGGCATGGAAGACTTGTGGGCCGTGAGTTCCTCGTTTTCGAGTGTGTACACGCCGTGGGTGAACGGCTGGTCCTTGTCCCACTGCAGCATAACATTCAAGTTGGCTGCACTCCAGAAAATGAAGAAAAATTAACAAACTAATCGGAACTTATTCAATTCAATAACAATAAATTGGTCGCACCCTTCCTGCGCTTGGTGTTGAGGGGCGTGAAGAGGAACGGGGTCTTGGGGTTGGCCTTGTAGCGGAAGGTCTCGAACAGGAGGCTCTTCAACACGGGCACCTGCATCAGCTCCGGGTTGGTCTCCACCTCCTCGACTGTACCCCACAGCAAAAGGGTGGTAAGGACACGCACACACACACACACACACACACACACACACACACACACACACACACACACACAACTGCTGGGCTGACAGTGCGTACTGATGAACTTGGGCGAGCACAGGGTGAAGCGGATGTGCGGCAGCAGCTGGTTCAGAATGTCTCGCGTCTCAGCGGCGGTCTTGCCGTTTACGTCGGCAAACTTGAGCACGGCATTGAAAACTTCCTCCTCCCTGCACATAAGCCAATGGTCAACAGCCGACACGACACGACCAACGACACACGCACACAAAGGCCTGGCTTACCTGGTGACCTCGATTTCATCGCTTTGGACGAGCTCCAGCCAGGTGGAGGTCTTGAGCTGCATGAGCATGCGGTCGTCGCTCTCGATGAAGTCGGAGAAGTTCGCCGCCAGGTACTCGGCGCACCGCTTCTCGAGATTCTTGATGCCGTGCTTGTCGGCCACGTCTACAACGACCAATGAATGAGTGTGCGTCATGGTGTGGTGTGTGTGGTGTGTGTGGTGTGGTGTGTGGTGTGTCATACCGAGCAGATAGGCCACATTGACCTGTTCACTGTTGGAGAAGAGGAAGTTGCCACACTCCTCCTTGAGCGGGTCGACGCCGTACTCGTGACACAGCTGGAGGAGCGGCATCACGTTGCGCTCGTTGATCTTCTGGTCGGACGTGCCTGTATAGCGCCAGCGCACACACACGGTACCCCTGACGCGTCAGTCGGAGAGCACACCGTGACACGCACCACCGCACACGCACAAGGGGTTATTCGGCATACCGGTGTACATGTACTGGAGCATCATCTTGAAGAGCTGTGCGGCGTCGTCGCCCTCGACCGCCACGTGCAGCTCCCTGCCCTCCTCGCCCAACTCCTTCAACTGCGCCTGCACCCAACAAGAAATATTATGAGCGGCATATTTTTATTTGTTTATTTTTGTCAGTACGAATATTTATTTATGTTTTCTTGAATAAACAAAGAATTTATTTATGTAGGAATTAATAAAAAGGCTACGGGTGTACCTGGAACTTGGGGCTCCACGCGTAGAGAATGAATTTGTGTGCAGGAATGCGATCCGCATCGCGCCCCACGATGAGCGTAATGTCGCTCAGGTGGCTGTTGAAGAAGAGGTCCTTCATGCCCTGCTGAAGCTGCTCGCCAAACGTGCGCGCATCGAAGAGCACCTCCAGTTCGGTGATCCTGTCACCCGACTCGGCTCCTGCCGCATTGGCGCCCGAGGGGAACAGAAATGGCACAAATGATTGTGCGTCGATTTTATCTTTGCCCTTGTCCAGGTTCTTAATAAAACGCTTCTCAATTTCCATCTCTGAATCCATCTTCCTTTGTGCAGCCTTCTGGTCTCTCTACCCCCCCACTTGCTATGATCTGTTTTTGTTTTTTCGGTGAATAAATTTCCTACTCCCCATTAGTGAAATACTTGGAAATTAGTTGTTTTTTTAATCAAATAGATAATAAAAAAATGGAGGGCGAGCAGGGGGTGAGGGTGGGGCTGGTCACATGTCCCCTCTTTCCGAAGCTCACGGGCGACGACCGCCTGCTGTACCGCGCCCTCGTTGAGGCCCTGCAGCCAGCTGCCGGTGGAGAACGCAAGCCGGCAGCGCCCACAACCGGCCAACGAGCCAAATCGCGCCCCAGGGCAAAGGCGCCCAGCGAGGATGATCCGACCAGCGGACCGGTCCACATCGTCCAGTGGAGCGACCCCGGAGGTATATATATCTTTCTTTTTATATTTTTTATTTTATTCAGTTATTCATTCCATTTGGGTTACCATCGTGCAGTTGACTGGGCCAGCTTCCGCTTGTGCGTGATCCGATCGCCGTGGGACTACACCCAGCGGCAGGCCGAGTGGCTGGCCTGGCTGGACTCGACCGTCGATCGGACACCACCCACCGGTGGCGGTCCAGTCTTCCTGCCCGACGCCGCCACGCTTCGGTGGAACGGGCACAAGCGATACCTGCTCGACCTGGAGCGGCGCGGCATCCCAGTGGTTCCCACCCGGCTCCTTGAACGGGGCCAGGACTTCGAGAAGGCGGCCGACGAGATCGCCCGCAAGAACGAGTGGGGCTGCGAGTTCTTCATCGTCAAGCCTGCCGTGGGCTCCTTCGGCAACGACGTCACCATGATCAAGTTGGGCGGCAGGTATGTAACACACACATACACAACACGACACACGACACACACCGCACACCGCACACCGCACACCGCACACGCACACCGCACAGCTGCTGACGGTGATGGGAAACAGAGACGGTGATAACGTGAAGGTGATGAAGCGGATGAACCAGCTGCTGAGCGGACAGGACCTGCTGATTCAACCGTTCCTGGCATCGGTGAAGACCAAGGGCGAGGTGTCGCTAATCTTCATCGAGAACGAGTTCGTGCACGCCATCAAGAAAAAACCAACTCAGGGCGACTTTAAAGTACAAGGTACGTACCATGTCGTGTCGTGTGTCGTGTTGTGTCGTGTGTCGTGTGTCGTGCGTGTCGTGCGTGTGCAATTGTGTGTGTCGTATGTGTGCGCCAAGTAACCCGCGATTTGGCGCTTCTGTGCGTAGGCGGCAAGATAGAGCGACACGACGCGACGGAAGAGGAGCTGAAGCTGGGCCTCGTCCGCCATCCACGCATCCATCGAAGCCATCTACTCCCCGAACCGGTGCTCCACGTTCTCCTTCTACCGCAACCGGCAGAGGAGCGCCACCAGTGGTACTGATAACGAAGGCGTCGAAGAACAAAGCGGCGGCGAGGCCGATGCCGTGCGAGCAGACCCGCGACCAGGCAAGGCGCGGCATCATCAGCCGGCCAAGGGCAAAGAGAAGACCCTCGGCGGCGGCGGCGGTGCCAAGGAAGAGAAGCGACCACCGAGGAGGACTAGTGGAGGTGGTGGAAGCGCAGGCGGCGGGGGCGATGGACATGCGGAGGGGCGGTTGCTCTTGGCTCGGGTCGACCTGCTGCGCGAGAACGCGGGGCGCTTGGTGGTGTCCGAGGTCGAGGCGCTGGACCCGGAGCTCTTCTTCCGCCTGTCCGACGCCTGCGCGCTGCGACTGGCCCAGGCCATCGTCCACCGGCGCAGCCACCCTCGCCCCTAGCCCCGAAGCTGAGAATGTAATACCTCAAGTCCTTCCGCTGCTCCATCTTTGATAACTGCATCCAATGAAAAGGCTTTCCGGAGTTGTCGTTGCGCCTTTGGGTCCCCCACATGTCGGGGGCGGCATTTATCAGCACCTGCCCCGTAAGACAAGGCCGCGAAAGATGAACAGCACTGCCAGCGAGGAAACTGTTGTGCTGATGCCCGAGCTGTGGGACCTTGTGTTCAACTGGGTGGGCGTCACCGAAGGTCTCGCCAACGTGGGCCGCGTGAACCACGCCTTCCGCGACATTGTGCGCCGCCAGTTCGAACGTCGGCGCCAGAACTTCGCCACCAGACGTGCGGCCCCAGTCGCCTTTTTACTGAACATTAAATTATATAGAGCGCTATATTAATATGTTTGGGGGGGGGTTACAGTGGCAGAAGGACAAGTGCAGTGGAAGCGCGTCGAGTGCATCGGCTCGGCAGCTCCTGATCTCCAACTGTGCGCCACTACTTGTCTTTGAATTCAAATGGGAGTTGTAGCTCACACGCAGGTGCTGGCTACAGACCTGAGTCGCGAGAGGACGACGCGGCAGAGGATCAGAGGAACTACATCGCCCACTCGCTCACCTACTTCAACCTCCAGTCGACCCACACGTACCCCGACCCCTTGATGGTCGCGGCCCTCAACACGAATACGCTAATGACTTGGTGTCCATCCACCACCATCATCACCAGAAGAGGTGCGACGGAGCCCGTGCTGGCCCGGTACGGAGGTTCGTTCCCCGTGGGGGTCGGCCACAACTTGGAGGTGGTGTTGCCCGCCTCGCTGTGCCCCATGCTGTTCTCTCCCGCCCTGTTCTTCTACAAGTTCGGTACATTAGAAATATGTCGTGTGCGTGCGGTGCGTGCTGTGTGGCGTAGGTCAGTCCTGTCATCCTGTCTGATGTGTGCGTGTGTGTGTGTGTAACAACAATGGTGAGCAGACACGGCGACGTGGCAACGCATGGATCGACCGAGATCAGATGGCTGGGAGCCGGAGGCGCGTTCTGGACACTCGGCGCACCGGATCAACAACGGCGCTCACCTCCTGTTCTTTGGAGGCCAAGTATGTCTCCAGCCACGATCACCCACAAATGCGAGTTCCTTACATGCGTGTGCGTGCGTGCGCGCGTGCGTCACAGTATCGCAACCGCGAGAGAGCTCCGACCGCGAGTCATCCGGAGGGGTGGAAGTTCTTCAACGACACCTTCCTGTTCGATCTGGCCGCCCTTGCCTGGATTCCGTTGGCGTGCAAGGGGACGCCGCCTCACCCCCGCGCATCCCACAGGTGCCTCCACCCGTCCCCACTTCTTTATTTAAACAATTGGGCGGCTTCTTACCTCTCAGGCCTCCCTACAAGGTCCGTGGTCGTGGGGCGCAAGTTGTGGGTGGTCGGAGGCTGCTACGTGGACGAGGACTACACTTGGCACCACTTTGCCGATGTGTGGACCCTGGATCTAGGTAATAATCCTCAGCCTTGCCTGATCCCGCTCTTCAGCCTCCTAACGACATGGGACACGACACACGACACACACGACACACGACAATATCAACGACACAGATACGTGGGAATGGAAGGAGGAGAGCGTTACGGGCGATCAACCACGGGGAAGGCAGAGCCACTCGCTCTGCGTCATTCCGAACACCAAGCGCGTCGTTCTCTTTGGTGGCCATGCAGAGGACGTGCCGCAAGACCTCAATGATTGCTTCATCCTTGACACTGGTATGTGCGCGCAAGCCCACGCACACGGCACACATGGCACGACACTTCACTTGTGGCCTCACCGTGGCGAATGGGCCTGGCACAGAGCACAAGACGTGGACCAAGGTAGAATACGCCAACAAGAGCCCCGACGACGTTCCCCTGGGCAGGTGGGGCCACTCCGCCTTCGTCCTGGGCAACACGCTCGTACGCTCGCTCTCCCCAATCCCCGCCGTCGATTGAATCCTGGCTGTCTGACGCTCGCCTTTGTCAGGCGGTGCTGGGAGGGATCTCGCTGGAGCCGATCGACCAAACATTCGCGCTCATCAAGTACCTGTGGGTGATGGACCTCGACGCACGACAGTGGAAGAGGCACATGCTGTCCCTGCACCCGTCGGCCTGTGACCTGTCCGACCTGTCGGACCACAACGACAGCGACAACGACAACGAGGAGGTGGAGCGGTCGGGCGTGCTCAACAGGCGCGTGGCCTTCCAGGCCGCGGCGGTCGGTGTCGACCAGATCTGCCTGTTCGGAGGTACCTTGACATTGCTTGCCCGGAGCTCTGGCGCAGAGTCGAACTGACCCTCTCCCGATTGATTGGGTGACAGGCAACAAGGACCATGGCCTCTGGGTGCTGGAATGAACCCGCCGACAGCAGTCGCTCCAGGTTTCCTAAAAAGGCAACAAAGAAAAGAATAGAAAAGCGCGACTGAGGCGAGAAAATGTGGCGACCAGGAAAGAACTGGGAATCTTCGGTTCGCAGCGAATTCTCATCTTGCTTGTCGGTGCTTTTTCTTTGATTGCTTAGTGGGCCCATGGACCAGCCATAATTCATAGAACTTTCTTCCAATCAGCAGCGGAGGCTTCTGGTGCCGGGGCAACGGTATTTTTTTGGTAATTATTCTTTTTTTCTAATCTTCAATCCATCCCACACCGCACCTACCGCACCTCCTCCTCGACTCGATCGCTCGGTTGACCGAAGACTCTCCCAAGATCTTCCTCAGCCCCGAACACATCACCAACTTCGAAGAGAGAGAAAGAGCGCGTCCCCCTCGACCAATTTTTATGACAGATATACTCAACTTGGGCGGGAGATTTGACCCCGAAGCTGAGCTCAAGTCGGAAGGGAAAGGCGGCGAAGAAAGCTACGTGCATCTTCGCATCCAGAAGCGAAACGGTAAGAAGTCCGTGACGACCATCCAGGGTATCCCCAAGAAGCACATCGAGAAGGTCCTCAAGGCCCTGCGCAAGCAACTCTGCTGCAACGGCACCGTCATCGAAAGTGAAGAGTACGGCCAGGTGATCCAGCTGCAAGGCGACCAGAGAGAGAAGGTCAAGGAGTTCATCATCGGCAAGGGCATCGTCTCGCAGAACGCCATCAAGGTGCATGGTTTCTAAGCTGCTCGCCAACTTCTTCCCACACGGTGCTGCCCGAGAGCGTCTCTGACGATCGTCTCGGCTTTCGACTCTACGTGCTTCCTAACATCTCATCGACGTCCGATCTCGGGCACGCCCGACCTCTATCTCCTTCCATTCCTCTTCACCTCTTCCCAACTCCCATCTTTCTATCCGTTCTGCTGTAATTAGTCCTCGAGCTGTTCCTTTCCGCCATGGCGCCCCTTCGACATCATGTTCAGCACAGCAGTCATGACAAATCAAATACACCATCTTTCGCAACATTATTCCTTGCCCCTGTTCATTTCCCATCTTTCGCCGCCACACGCCCGAGAGATTGTTGCAAACTTTTTCCCATCTCCATGCGTGTGCGAGTGGCCGTGTAGCTGGTTATTTATGAATATTATGCGTTATTATACCTGGCCGGTGGTGTCTTCGAGGAAGAGGCGCAGGCTGGTCCAGGTGGCCAGCTTGACGCCGCTGTAAACGGCAGTCCGCACGCACGCGCTCAGGTTGCCGTGCAGGAACCCGCGCACGCCGTCCCTCCGCCAGATGTCCCGCGTGGTGCCCAGCACCGAAGACTTCCTCCCCTCTGCACACGCACCCCGACGTCAGCCCAGTGCACAACACAAGACACAACACGACACACGACACACGGCAGACGGCACACGCACCACCGCACACCAAACGTACTGATTTGGTCGAGCTGCACATGGACATTCCGCAGTGGTGAGGTCAGCGTGCGTGCGGCGGTCACAGCCACCGCGCCTGCGGAGGCGAGCACAAGAAGCCTCGCAGGTGAGTACCACACTTGGCGGAGGCAAATGGTGGCTTGCCTTGTGTTTTTATTTATTGATTTATTTATTTATTTATCTTTCTTTCTCGTTGCAGTCCGTCGATCCGAAACCAATCCGGCCACTGGGCGACTGGCCTTGCCTACAGCAGCGCGGCGAGCCACTGGACCCAGTGGGTGAGCAGCGCGCCCGA